>NC_022031.1:66210828-66212052 GCF_000317375.1 Microtus ochrogaster | reverse complement strand
AGAGAGCCCTGGATGCTGCTGGTCACTTTATCCCTGTCCTTAGTCAGAGAGCCCTGGATGCTGCTGGTCACGTTATCCCTGTCCTTAGTCAGAGAGCCCTGGATGCTGCTGGTCCCTTTATCCTTGTCCTTAGTCAGAGAGCCCTGGATGCTGCTGGTACTCCTCTTGCTTTCTTCTTGTTATTTGGTCTGGGACCCCAGCTGTGGAATGGTGTCATCCACATTTACAGTGGATCACAGAAACTCCTTCATGGCCATGCCTAGAAGCTTGTGTTCTATATGTGTGTATGTGTCTGTCGTGTGTGTGTAGAGATCCACGGAGACCAGAAGAGGGTATCAGATTCCTTGGAGGTGGGGATACAGGCAGTTGTGAACCTCCTGACGTGGGTGCTGCAATTCAATGTGCTCTAACTGCTGAGGCAATCCAATCCCTCCCCCCAACACACACACACCAAAGTTTTTAAATGGTGCCCAAAATCTGTTTCCTTTTTCTGTCTTGATGTGTCCTGAGAGTTTCAGACCAAGATGCCATGATGTAGTAAAATTCAGTTCCTTGTGTGGCTTTGGCCCAGTAGGCCAGGCCTGTTCTGCTTGTGAGTTTAGTCTGTTTCAGACAAAGATGCCAAACTAGTGAGAAAGTATTTACGTGTACGTTTCTCTAGGTTTTTTTGATAGTGGCCGATGGAAGCTGAGTTTAGACAACTCCATTCGTTTCCAACCATTTCTTCTTTTTGCTGTTGTAAATATTCTGGTATTTTGGGTTTCTTTTGAGTATTCGAGTAGCACTTCCTACACAAGTGATATGTTCACTGTCAGTGCATTAGAGTAGAAGGACACAAACTTGAAGAGACAGTGGGCATTAAATGAGGATGAGTCACACTGGAAAAAGGCAAGGCCTGGAGAAGCTGAGCCCCTGTTTGTCCGCATGCCTACTGTCTCATGTGTGCAGATCCAGAACCAGGGCCTGCTTCCTCATACTTCTCCAGTGGCCCTTCATGTTTGCGTCAGGTTAAGGTGAAAACAGTGTCCTCTTCGGTTTTGGGAGATTCTATAGTTGACATTCCTCATTTTCATTTCTCCTATCTGCGGCAAGGATAGAAATAGCAACCAAACAGAACAGAAGTAACTCTTGGTGTCACTTTCTTCTCCTGAAATTCAGTTTCCTTCCTTCCTTCCTTCCTTCCTTCCTTCCTTCCTTCCTTCCTTCCTTCCTTCCTTCCTTCTT
>NC_022031.1:66205000-66210728 GCF_000317375.1 Microtus ochrogaster | reverse complement strand
CTTCCTTCCTTCCTTCCTTCCTTCCTTCCTTCCTTCCTTCCTTCCTTCCTTCTTTCTTTCTTTCTTTCTTTCTTTCTTTCTTTCTTTCTTTCTTTCTTTCTCTCTTCTTTTTTTAATTTTTGAGACAAGGTCTTGTGTATGCCAGGGAACTCAAGTCACAGCCAGTATATCCCAAGTGCTGATACAAGCTTCTATCACACACAGCTTTAAATTCTTTTAAAATAAAACTTTTAGTCTCAGAGTTTGGCTGCTTGCTTTGTTATTTATTTATTTATTTGGATCCTGGGGGCCTAATGCACTTTACCACTAAGCTACACCCATAGCCAGAATCTGACTTTTAAGTGCAGTACATATTGTGGTTTGAATTTTAAATGTCCCCAAGATCTCATGTTAGAGGCTTGGCCCTCAGAGCACAGTTCTCAGAGGCGAAACTTTAGGAGGTGGTTGAGCAGGTTCTCTGAATGGGTTTACACCTGTATTTATTTATTTGTTTGTTTTTGTTTTTCAGACAGGGCCTCACTTTGGAGAGTGAGACCTGACTGTCCTGGAACTCTCTTTGTAGACCAGGCTGACCTCAAACTCACAGAGATATGTCTACCTCTGCTTCTTGAGGGATTTATACATTTATTAATTTCATATCTTAATGGGGTTGTGTATATGTGTACATGTGTGTACCTGTTCATGTATGTGCAGATAGCCATGCGTGGTGTGTATAGAAACCTTTGGTGTTTTTTTTCTGCCATCTGCCCTGATATTTTGGACACAGGTTCTCCCACCGGCCTGTAACATGCAGAGTAGGCTAGCTGAGTCCATTTGTCTTTGCCTCCCAGCACTGGGATTACAAACTAGTGCCACTGCTCTTTGCTTTGCCAGGTGCTTTCTGAGACTGGAACCGAGACATCCCATCTTCCTTGGCAAGCACGTTCCCAACTGATCTGTGTCTCCAGCCCATATGGGGGCTTTGCTGGAAAGGCAGGCTTTTTCTTTGTTCCCTGGAAGCCATTACATGGCAGTATTCTTCTGCTAGTTGTTTCTGCCACGATGGGATGCCTCAACACACACACACACATGCACGCACGCACGCACGCACGCACCCCAAACAATATACCTTTCCTTCTAAAGTTGAGTTTTCTCAAGTATTTTGTCACAGGGACAGAAAGCTCACTGACAGCTCCTTAGAATAAACTTTGCTGTTCTAAGATGACCCATCATGTTGGACGTACCTGCATGGTGGACATGAAAATGTAGACATGCCCTAGAAAAGAGAAAAGGGGCTGGAGAGATGACTCTGGTTAAGAACCCTGGCAACTCTTGCAGACCCTGATTGGTTCCAAGCTTCTAATTCTAGTTCCAAGGGAACTGATGCCCTCTTCTGGCCTCTACAGGCACTACATGCACATAATCCACATAGACATATAGACAAAGTACTCACTATCAATAAAAATGAAATAGAAAGGAGAAAAGCCTTCCTTAGCAACCTCCAGATTAATGGACTGTCTCAAAGAGGAGCTGCTCTATAAAATAAGCCACCTTGCTCCTTCCATTCTCTGACCGACTACTGATACTTTGGTTCCAGTTGTTTAAGAAAGATGTTAACAATTACAATCTAAATATTAGTCTTACCATTTTTGAGATCCTATTTCACTATTCATTTGTGTCATCATAAAATTTTATTTGACATTTTCAGACCCAGGCCAGCTGGCCTTGGCGAGTTCCCAATAGAACATCCCCATTGTCTCAGTGTGTGGGTGCACCCCTTGCGGTACTGAGTTCCTTGCTGGCGCTCTCTCTCCTTCTGCTCCTGACTTGGACCTTGAGATTTCTGTCCGGTGCTCCAACGTGGGTCTCCATCTCCTTTCATCGCCTGATGAAGGTCAACAATCAGGAGGATGCCTATATGTTTTTCTTTGGGTTCTCCTTATTTAGCTTCTCTAGGATCACTAACTATAGGCTCAATGTCCTTTGTTTATGGCTAGAAACCAAATATGAGTGAGTACATGCCATGTTCCTCTTTTTGGGTCTGGCTTACCTCACTCAGGATGGCCAGACTCGCTGAACATAGCGGACAATGAGGACTACTGAGAACTCAAGAACAATGGCAATGGGTCTCTGATCCTACTGCATGTAATGGCTTTGTGGGAGCCTAGGCAGCTTGGATGCTCACCTTACTAGAAATGGATGGAGGTGGGGGTTCCTTGGACTTCCCACAGGGCAGGGAACCCTGATTGCTCTTCAGGCTGAGGAGGGAGGGGGACTTGATTGGGGGAGGGGGACGGAAATGGGAGGCGGTGGCAGGGAAGAGACGGAGATCTTTAATAAATAAATAAGTTAAAAAAATTTTATTTGATATACAATAATTACAGAATCAATTAAATAACATTATTATTATACCAAGCAGATAGTAATTAGAGGTACTTTATTGCCCTGGGAATATTTTGTTATGATTAGATAAAACATCTGGGTTGTAACTTTGGTCTAGTGCTTATTAGATTAGTAGCTGTAGGCTAAATATTTTGTGTGTGTGTTTGTGTGTGTGTGTGTGTGTTTATTACTTAGCCCAGATTAACCTTGAATTCTCCCTATGACCAAGGACATCCTTGAACTTCTGACCTTTCTTCTTCTACTTCCTAAGTACTAGATTACAGACTTAGCCCTCCAGGCTTAGTGGAGGTGGGAACTAAATCCAGGTCTCTATGCATGGTAACCAGGTATTTGACCAACTGTGCTACATCCCCAGCCCTCATCTAACAGTTTAAAAGAACTCACTTTTTTGTTTGATGGTTAATTGGTTTGGGGTGTTTGAGACAGAATGTGATGTAGCCCAGGCTGCATTTAAACTCTCAATATAGTGAGAGAATGTCTGGGATACTGTTTTAGCACACTTCTGAATATGCTTGAGGGCATTTCCAGAAAGGATTAGCTAGGTGGGAAGATCATCCTGAAAGTAGACTGCAGTCACAAGGGATATGGAACCCAGATGTAGTTAAAGGGGGGGGGGGGGAGAAGTAGAATGCATAGGCATTATTCTCTCTGCTTCCTGTCTACCCTGAGGTCACTGGCCCCCTGACCATGTATGCTGCATTCACCTGAGCTTTGAAAGACTCAGGGTAAACGTGAGCAGATGTATATGAAGACGTTAAGATGCGTCCTTAGTTTATGCTTGACTTCTCTGGTCTGAAGGGGAAGAGTTGTACTAGTTAATAGATTTAGGGCAATGTCCTGTTGCTAACATATCAGGCTTCCTAGATACCCTCTAATTTAATGTTTTGGTGTTGTTTTTCTTTTTCTACCTTTATTCTGTGCCTCTTGTGTTTTATTTTCAAGCATCCTCCCACACACACAAATTAAGGTAGGGGTGGAAAGAGACTATTACTATGTTAACAGAGTGATAGAAGTGTTCCCTGATGTTGCGTGTACAAACCTTCGCTTCATCTATTTAGAACCCTGGTCTGTTGGACCCTCTAAACCTGTCCAGTCTCCTGTCAGGTTTGTTTTACTCCAATTAGTTCACTTTTATACCACATACTTTGGTGTCCTCTCTATCCTGCTTTTTCCTGTGTTTGTGCTATCTGCCACTTCTGTTCAGATTGAATTCTTCAAAGTCCAGGCAATGTAAGTCTGCCCCAGACTGTCAGCTATCTCCAGCAGCTGTAGCTTTTCCTTGCCATTTATAGCCTTTATGTGCACTATTAATACTATAGTACTTAGCTATTCTGATACATGTTAAAATGACAGAAAATGAAATAAAACCAGACCATTAGAGCTAACTACAATTTTGTAAATGTTTCTGTATTTTTAATTTTATTGTAATATCTCTGGGCAGAGAAGATAGGAAGCAAATTGGAGGTTTGGGGGAGCTGTCATTCCTGAAGAAGTAGTTCTGAGGTGAAGGTGAATGGACATTGGCACTAGTATTGATTTTTTTTTTTAATATGTATTGAGAGTACCAGGAAAGATGGCCCTCAATCAGTTCAATAAAGTACTTTGCTTCTTTCAAGCGTGGGAACCTAAATTTGCGTCACCCATGTAAAAAAGTGTCTGTGACCCTAGCTGTTATGCAAGGGGGCTGGCTGGAACGTATTTTTTTTTTTTTTTAGTTTTTCCGAGACAGGGTTTCTCTGTAGGAACGTATTGACTGTCCAGCCAAACCAAACTGATGAACTCAAAGTTCAATGTTTCAAAAATAAGAATAAGCAGTTGAGGGAGACACTTGACATCGATCTTTGACCTCCAAATGCATTCTTCCTGACACACATGTATACGCATACATGAACATTCACACACAAAGTAATTAATGAGTGTTTTGAAATTGTCAGAGGATCATATTCTTACCTTGTGCTCAATGAGGCATTTTCTACAGCACATAAAAGTTACTGCATATTAAACATGATGCTGAGTGGACTGACTCCTGTTGGTGTAGCAGCTCACCTAAATTCCAAAAGTAGAGAGCACTGAGCACTCCAAATGCAAAGGATGTTGGAGGAAGTGTCTTTCTAGCCCAGAACCTGCACCACCACCGTGAACTCCTTATGCTACACAGTGGGCTCTGTTGACATCCAGTGCGGAAGTGTAGTCCCGGTTCCTCTGTGAACCAAGGAGAAAAGCACTTCACCCTCAGTACTCAGGACTTTCCTACCCTCCCTTTTCCTTCACCCTCGGTACTCAGGACTTTCCTACCCTCCCTTTTCCTTCACCCTTGGTACTCAGGACTTTCCTACCCTCCCTTTTCCTGGATTTTTTTCAAGACAGAGTCTCTCTCCATAGAGCCCTGACTGTTCTCGAACTCAGGCTGGCCTTGAATTTGGAGATCTGCCTGCCTTTGTCTACCAAGTCCTGGGATTAAAAGCTTCTGCCACCAAGCAGTCTACGTAACTTTCTCTACGTCAGACCCCATCAAGTGCTCTGCCCCACCCTCATTAAATACCTTAATGTATTTTATTTGGCGGTTAAAACTGGGAAAGTTAGACTAATTGGTATTTCTTGGCAAGCCGTCCAGTTTGCTGAATGTTGTTTGTGGAGCATTCTCATTGGAGTCATCTAGAGATGATGCCCAAGTTGCACTTTAAAAAACATAGATAGAAGAAACAGACAAATAGCAGAACCTCCTCAGTCTGGACATACACAACATCTATTAGAATGAGTAGTGAAGGCCTATGGAACCTGTCATGGTTGCGTCTCCAGTTGAAAGTTCAGGAAGAACATCTCCATGTTTGACCTGTGACTTCTCATCCTCGTCTACGTTTTTTGCTTGTTTGTTTGTTTGCTTGTTTGTTTTTTATATTGTAGGATAAATGCAGTAGCTGTTGGTAAGATTTGCTTTCTAGCTGTTTTTAATGGTTTTAATACCCTTAAGCATTTCTTCTTGTCACTGGAGTGAGGAGTCAGCCTGTCCCAGAAGAGGGTTTCAGGGGACACTTGATAAAGATGTTTAAGTTTGAGAGGTTGTTATCGGAATCAGCTCTAAACAACATAACAGTTCACCACTATATTTTGTACATAGTGTAAGCAGAGGATTAATGCATATCAGTAGCTATCTTGAAAGGTATGTTTTACTGCGAGGTCATAAACAGGCTTTACTCAGTGGAAGAATAAAGTATCACTGAATTAAACTACTAAACACCCCCATCCTCTGGCGGCTGGAACTACAATCCCATTCTAGCAGAGCTGCTCAGTAAGTCCCGGCTGAAGGCTTGCATTAGGAATTCACTCATTAAGAGTGAGCATTCTT
>NC_022031.1:66201845-66204900 GCF_000317375.1 Microtus ochrogaster | reverse complement strand
TCTGTAGACCAGGCTGGTCTCGAACTCACAGAGATCCGCCTGCCTCTGCCTCCCGAGTGCTGGGATTAAAGGTGTGCGCCACCACCGCCCGGCTGAGCATTCTTAAAGATACTGTTTCTCATTGGTTCTCCCAACAGCTCAAGACATGGCTGCCCAGTGTGTCACGAAGGTGGAGCTGAATGTTTCCTGTGACAACCTTTTGGATAAAGATGTAACATCAAAGTCGGATCCTTTGTGTGTGCTGTTTTTGAGCACAAGTGGTCAACAGTGGTATGAGGTAATATTATATAACTTAGGTGAAAAACAGTTCACGTGTCTTTTTTACAATGTTCAAAGTTTTTTATGTTAAAAATAATACTGTATAACTGGGGAGATGACTTAGAGGTTAAGAGCCCAGGCTAATCTTCCAGATGACCTGGGATCTGTTCTCAGCACCCACATGGTAGTTCAACTACCTGTAACCTCCATTCTTGAGGATCTGACACCCCCCTCTGGCTTTTGCAGGCACTGCACCCATGTGATGCACAGATATAAATGCAGAGGAAAAACCCTTACACATCAACAAGCAACAGCACTGCACCATCTTATGTTAGTGTATTTTTGTACAAATTTGTCATTGATGGCACAATTCCTCACGTTCATAGAGAAATTTCCAAAATATAAGTGGTAAATAGCCAGTGATACGGCCCAATGGCTAGATGACCAGACAAAACAATTTGTGTTTGATCCCAAGAACCCACATGGTAGTATGAACTGACTCCAGTTTTCAGCTGACCTCTGCAAATGTATGCCCCACGCATGTGCACATACGTGAATTTTAAAAAGAGAATTTTCCTTTGGTCTTCATTCTTATGTATAACTATAATTATTAAATAAAGATGTTGAAATATCTAAGTACTTCTTTGATCTGAAAAAAAGCTTTTCTTGTGTTTTTGGGGTGAGTACAGGTTGAACGGACAGAAAGGATTAAGAATTCTTTGAATCCCAAATTTTCTAAGACATTTATTATTGATTACTACTTTGAAGTGGTTCAGAAACTGAAATTTGGAATTTATGACATCGACAACAAAACTATTGAACTGAGTGATGATGACTTCTTAGGAGAATGTGAAGTCACTCTTGGACAAGTGAGTATTTAGTTTTTGCTACCTTTACTTTTGTCTGGATGTTTGTTTTGTTTGTAAGATAAAATCTCTCTACATAGTAGAGGTTGGCCTCATGCTTGCTATGTGTGGACTTTAACTTATGGTAACCTCCAGCCTCTGCCTCCAGAGTGTTGTGATTACAGGTATGTACCTTCACACCCAGCTATTTTGTATAGATTTTAAACCAAAGAGTTGAGTGTTTTTGATAAACATTGTATCTTAATCAGTGTTCTGTTGCTGTGAAGAGACACCGTGATCACAGCAACTCCTATATAGGGAAGCATTTAATTGGGGCTTGCTTAGAGTTCAGAGGTTTAGTCCATTATCACCATAACGGGAAGCATGGCAGCATGCAGGAAGATGTGCTGGAGAGGTAGCCTGAATTCTACATCAGGATCCACACTCAGCAGGATGAGAGAAACACGCCCTGGCTTGAGCATTTAAACCCCCAAAGCTTACCCCCAGTGACACACTTTTTCCCACAAGACCACACCTAGTCCAACAAGGCCATACCTCCTAATCTCTGTCAAAGTAGCATTACTCCCTAATGGCCAAAGTATCAGATATATGAGCCTATGAGGGCCATTCTTATTTAATCTACTACAAGTTGTTAGTATAGTTTTTAAAGTTGGTAAGTCTATAATAGGTCTCTTGGACAATAGTTGCATTAGGTTTTTGTACCTTCCAGGCTAACTCCAGTGAGATTCTAGCTAGAGCCGTGGTTCTCAACCTTCCTAATGCCGTAACCCTTTAATTCAGTTCCTCAAGTTGTGACTGCCAACTATAAAATTATTTTGTTGCTACTTCATAACTGTAACTTTGCTACTACCCTTTCCCCTGCTCTCTTCTTTCCAGCACCTTATGTGTGTCATTTAACTCTCTTCCCCCATAAGCCTTAGACTTCTTAGAGGCCTTCCTGGGCTAGCACTGTCCGTTGGTCATTTTATTCTTTAGTTGTCTTATTTTATGTCTTAGTATATTATGAGCACATAGTGGTTTGTCCTTTTGCTCCTATCTCTGATTTATGTAGAAAGATGATGATTATTTGTATATATTGAGAAAAACACAGAGAAATTAGAGTTATTTAATTTTCTCCGAGTGGCAGTTATTCTTCAGAGTTGCTTTTCTGGGTTTGTTTTCTAGGTTTGAATCATTCGGCAGTCCTACTAGTTCTCATGTGTCAAGGGTAACATGGAACTGATCAGTTATATTGTTTATGAGTAGTATTTAAATCTTTTCAAATGGGTTTTAAATGTGGAAATGCATTTTAAATGTTTTTAAGGGGTGTAGTTTTAATGTTAACTCTTTCTGATGACTTTAAGTGAACTTTATATTCAACTTCTTTTTTTTTTAAGTATGCATATGGCATGAAGTATTACTTCTGCTTTTGACAGGTTGTTTCAAGTAAGAAGCTAACTCGACCACTGGTGCTCAAAAATGGCAGACCTGCAGGGAAAGGAAGTATTACGGTAAAGATAATATAATCTTTTGCTTCAAGACATAGTCTATTAAGTCTGATAAGATGATGCATAACACACAATCTATAGCCATGCCTGACCAGTTGATCCTGAACATTGCAATTTCAGTCACCCTGGCCTAGTAGTCACCAGAAGTGAAAACTGTCTTGTTAACAGAAGAAAAAAATGAATTGTAGGAATTCCTCCCTTCAGTTTTTTTAGTTGTCCGTCAAGGTCAGGTGCATCTCTTCCATGAGTGTGTCAGTTCATAAGTTAGAAAGAAAAGTCTTGGTCAACAGCTCTCTGCAAAGGAAACATGGTCCTCCTACCATGACCGAAACTTCCATGACGGGTTTTTTTTTTTTTTTTTTTTTTTTGAGACAGGGTTTCTCTGTGGTTTTTGGAGCCTGTCCTGGAACTAGCTCTTGTAGACCAGGCTGGTCTCGAACTCAC
>NC_022031.1:66195086-66201745 GCF_000317375.1 Microtus ochrogaster | reverse complement strand
TGTAGACCAGGCTGGTCTCGAACTCACAGAGATCCGCCTGCCTCTGCCTCTGCCTCCCGAGTGCTGGGATTAAAGGCGTGCGCCACCACCGCCCGGCCCATGACGGGTTTTATTCTAAATGGATGTTATAACATGGCCATTGAACTTAGTCTTATCCAGGCATGGTGGTGTGTTCTGTGACATGGAAGCCTGGTAACTACAGTTGTCAAGTACATTTATCTCAGCAGCTGTGTCTCTCTCTTAGATTTCCAGAAGCACACGAATATTTAGACTGTTGAGAGGGTTGACTTTGATCAAACTCCAGATCAATAGTTAAGACACTGGTTTCACTTCAGATCATATAAGTCTTGTCTTTTACTAAGGATTCCACCGAGAGCGGCCGTTCTTAGCCTTAGCCCTTTCTTTTTTCTGTTTTTGAACCTTGCTATAGTGGAGGCTAAAAACCAAGATAGGTGAGATAGCCTGGGATCTGACTTAAGGTAGAGTGACTCTTCCAGTTACACTGAATGGAAAGCGCTGGGCTCATATTCCAGTTTACAGTTCTCTAGAAAGGATTTATTCTTCCCTCTCAACGTGTGCAGAATTTTCGCTGGTTTTATATTCTATGGAATATTTAGTTTTAGAGAACCACATTGGGGGGGGGGGGGTCTGGTTATTACCTTTTTTTTTTTCCAAGACATAGTTTCTCTGTAGCTATGGAGCCTGTCCTGGAACTAGCTCTTGTAGACCAGGCTGATCTCAAACTCACAGAGATCCACCTGCCTCTGCACCACCAACATCTGACTCGTGATTACTTTTATTCTTGAACATTCTTGACCATATCCACAGTGGAAGTATGTTTACAAACACACTGTAATAATTATCTGCATACCTCAGCCCTGCTACACACACCTGAAACAGCTGGCTGAGGAGCTGCATTTAAAAAGAGACTTCTATCAATGGTAAGATGCTTGCCTGACTTGGGCTGTGATCTAGATTCAGTCACCTGTACTGTAAGTAAAATAAAGTAACATAAAAGAAAGTACTTAATTCATGAGTGCTTCATACTCTCTCACTGACTTGTGTACTTGTAGATTTCAGCAGAAGAAATCAAGGATAACAGAGTGGTATTGTTTGAAATGGAAGCCAGAAAACTGGATAATAAGGTAGGTTTTGTATATTTCACAAAGACATTATAAGTTTTTATCCCAAGCACTGGTTCCCTTTTGAGATAACAATGCAGTTAGCATGAACTGTTCATCTGAACATAGCATTCTCCTTTCTCCCTCCTCTTTCTTTTTCTCCCGTCCCTTCTTCTCTCTCTCCCTCTCCTTCCCTCTCTCCTGCCCTTCTCCCTCCCCCCCCAGGTATGCTTAAACAGCACCTATTTCCCTTTAGCTTTTTCATGAAGATGCATTTAAAGATTAAAAGAATACAAGCATTAATGTTACTGTACGTTCCAGAAAGTATTTTAATAACCTCGGGGGGGGGGGGAAGCAAAAAAAACCTGTGGCTTATTAATATTAATTATAAATCAGTTAATCCTTTTGCATTTCAATACTGAATGTGCCATGGTATACAGTGTTCTTTACCATTCTTGTTTATCTTAGAATTTAATGTGCAAGTGTCTTAAGACCAGTTTCCAGGGGCTTTAAAAATTAACATACAACAGCCGGGTGGGCCTGCCTCTAATCCCAGCACTCAGGAGTCAGAGGCAGGCGGATCTATGTGAGTTTGAGGCCAACCTGGTCTACAGAGCGAGTTCCAGGACAACCAGAGAGAGCTACAGAGAGAAAAACCCTATCTTAAAAAACAAAACAAAAACAAAAAACCATGCAACAAATATCATGTTCTATATCCTATCCATAACATTTGTCCCTCCTCCCAGACACCGTGTCATTTTGAGCGGGAATATTTTGGTATGTTTATAAAGACCCTTTACAGTGTAATTATTTAAAATACCTGTTAAGATAATTTTTGATCTATAAGTTCTTTGTTATGTCTTTCTTTTCTTGCTTTCTGTCCCCCACTCCCTTCTTCCTTCCCCACCCCACATTCTTTGTCCTATAGAAGTCTGTACATTCAACATATGGCTAGATAAATCCTTGTGGCATTGTTTCTCTTGGTTTATTCTCTCTTTCCTGATTTCAGTGAGCTTGTCTGATGATATCTTGAATTGCTAATTTTCATCAGTTGTGATGTGTCACTCCACCAGGTGCTTAATACTGAGTTAAAAGTTTTGGTGATTTTAACGCCTATTGATGATAGCTCTGCATATATTATCTTACAGGTCTCCGAAACAGTGGTATTACTCTACCAGAGCTTCATCTCTTAGTAAGAATGTTTCTATAGAGAGACATTTCCCCAAAGTAAATACCTCTCTCTCTCTCCTCTCTCTCTCTCTCTCTCTCTCTCTCTCTCTCTCTCTCTCTCTCTCTCTCTCTCTTAATTGAGTGGTGTGTTATGCGATTTGTTTATTTTATTTTATGCACATATGTCTTTTGCCTATGTGTATGTGTGTGCACCGTGTGTGCATGAAGCCTGTGGTGGTTAGAAGGAACTGGAGTTATGAGTGGTTGTGAGTCACATGGGTCCTCTGTAAGGGTAACAAGTACACTTAAGTGCTGAACCATCTATCCAGCCCTGATATTTGTCTGTTGATTATTTATCATTGAAGTATGTTCTATACAGGAAAGACAAAACATTTGATATCTTTTGTAAACATCTTTTTTCCTGAATAAGTTGGTTCCCTAGCATCCTCCAGATATGACTGCTAATTTTGTTGTTTTATTTTATTCTTTAAGTAACTACAAACTCATAGATTTAAACATTAATAATTGCTAACTACAACAAGAGAATTTTGGTTGATATTCAAATTATCCTACTCTCAGCCTTATGTTGGAGACCCTTTGGTACAGACAAGAATCTGTAGATAGTCCCCTTATCCATTCAGGTGACATGGTATTCAAAGCTAATTTTATGTAATTTTTGCCCTAGAACCTGGTCTCCTTTTAGTGGTTGTGCATTTGGGACCACGCTGGGGAAGAGGGGCTCTTACCATTTGCTGTTACTGTCACTCATGGTTTGTTTCTAGGCCCTTTTAGTATACAGATCCAGAGAAAGTACCTAAGGTTAATTGTGTGTGTGTATGTGTGTGTGTTTGTGAATTTATCTGCCTGTGCACATGTGGCATTGGATTCCTCAGATCTAGAGTTACAATCTGTGAGGCCTGACTTGTATGCTGGGATCCTAGCTCTGGTTCATGGCTGTCCTAACTGTTCAGCCGTTTTGTCTCCAGCTCCCTGCCCCCACTGGTTTTTAAATTTTTCTAGCTCTTTTTTTTTTCTTTATTTACTTCAAACTCATGACAGTCCTCCTGCTTCTGTCTCCCAAGTACTGAGATTATAGCTGTGAGTAACCATGCCTGATAGGAAAGAAGGTTGTTTGTTTGTTTCTTTTGATGCAGGATCTCTTTATGTCATCCAGGAACTCACTATGTAAACCAGGCTGGCCTTAAACGCACAGAAATCTGCCTGACTCTGCCTCCCAAGTGCTGAGTTTAAAAGCATGTGCTAGTATGCCTGATGCCTGACTTTTTTTTTTTTTTTTTTTGTTTTGAGTAAAACTAAATGGCCAGGTATAGTGGTGCATGCCTGTAATACCAGCACTCAGATAGCTGAGCCAGGAGGTTCCTGAGTTTGAGACCAGTTTGACTACGTAGTTAGACCTGATCTCAAAAATAAAAAGAACTAAATCATAATTTACACAAATATTTACAATTCATATACACACTCACAGGGATTTACTTCTTGTTATTCTACCTCTTTTCTCTTATGCTAAAAATCATAATTCTTAATGATATTAACACAATCACATATTGCTTTTACTTACTACTTATTTCAGAAAAAAGTATCAATGGTATAAGTAACAGTTCTTGAACTACAGTGTGAGCTGAGGGATATGTATTCCACACGGGTGGAGTTAAATTCTTACATTTTAATGAAATAATTAATCTCTATCACAGTGACATACAATTTCATTTTGCACTTGTTATTAGGGATTGCTTAAAAAAAACTTTGGTTTAAAATCAAGCAAAAATTGGGGTATGGTTCAGTGGTGGAATGTTTGCCTAGTCTGTTATGGCTCTGGTATAGTCTTCATCAGCACATACACAGAGAGAGAGAATTGTTACACTGTAATTTAATCAAGTGTGGTGCAATACTTGTAGACTTGACACTCAGGAAGCAGGTAACACCTGTCTCTAAAGAAACAAATCCTGTGATTTCAAACTAAATCTGTAAAACAAAGTATATCCAAGAGATTTAGTTTCTCTTTCTTTCTGTTTTGCTCTGTTCTTAGTTTTCCTATTAACAATATTTTCAAACGTTTATATTTTGTGACTTTAACTTCATAAGCACTAAGATTTTACATATGTGTATGTGCACACACATAGATATGCACAAACTTATACATATGTGAACATACCTATACACATAGGAGTTTACACATACGTGTACTTGTAAGTTTGTCCATATTCTCTATATATTTGCATAATTGTGTTTGGGTTTATATTTATGTTTTCCACTCCCAGCCCTTAAGTAATCTAGTTCAGGAGGTACATACTATTTACTGCTCCAGTTGGCGGTGTGAACCTGAGAGAGTAGGACTTAAAAATGAGGCAGAAAAAATTCAATAACCATCATTATTCAGAGCATCAGGCAGTTTATACTCTGAGACTTAAGAAAAATCATGTATATAAGGCTTTCAATCATAAGGACAAGCCACACGTAGCAAAAACATGTATTTCCATAAACTCGTATGAATAACACCACCTGACGTCAGCTCACTTCTATCTGCTACCTGGGAGGAGCACAAAAACACATTCCAAGAACAATTCTGTGTTTTTGAAGAAACTGAGGTCACAAGCCTCTTGTTTTGTTTTCCTGGAGCTTTCTCACAGGCACTCAGACTTCCCTCGCAGGTCTGCATTCTTGGACTGTGTTTGACACATGCTTCTTTCATCCCGTCTTTTTACTTTACCATATCCTAGGTGTCAGTCAAGAATCTTTACCTTTTGCATTAGTATTAATATGGACAAGTTAATGAACTTTAAACAAGGACTGCTTTTTGACCTTCAAAATGCTATCTATTAAGAATGCATGCTTTGCCTTTCCCATGGGATTATTTTCATATAAGTCACAAAGCATGTAATGTGTTCTTTTTAAAGTTAACTTATATGTTAAGACTCTTATCAATTGTAGAAAATAAGAGCACAAAAAATTTATTTCATTGACTTAAGGTTCTTAGAGATAAGGTTAAAAAACTAGTTGTATTATTTTTCACTGTACCAAATATGTTACTTGTTTGACATTAAACTTGCTCAAAAGAGAAATAGTTCTATCATAAGTCTTTAAAGTCAAAGATTTTATTTTGTTTACATTTATGTGTACATCTTGAGTGCCTACATATGTGTGTGTGCACCTTGTTTATTCCTGGTACCCACAGATAAAGAATAGGGAGTTGGATCCCTGGAAATGAAGTTACCAGGCATTAGAGCTGCCTGATGTGGGTGCTGGAAACTGAACCAGAGCTGCAGGTGCTCTTAACAATTGAGGAATCTTTCCAACCCTAACTTAGGTCTTAATTAAATACTAAGGCCAGTTCAAGGCTAAATAAACCTTCAGTACAGTGATAAATCTACATGTATTACTTGAGGTATTAAGAAGTGCCATCTACTTTTAAAAACACTAAATAATATGTATGTTTCAATACATACATACATAGCAATATGTATGTTTCAAAATAAAGATACGCAGAAGTAAGATCAGCATATGGCTGGATTTGACCGTATGGAGTAGATTACACATCATGCCACTATTTTATTTGCATGTGATGAAGCCTTGTATAGGAATACTGTGGTGAGGTATAGAGGTAGCAAAGAAACAGTTTGTGCTTTTGATTTCTGCTATATTCTCTATAGCAGTATCTACCTCTGCTCCTTTGTGTGAAGAAAAAGATCTGGTTAGAATTGATGAAAGAGAGTCAGATATGGAAGGAAGAGATACAAAGTTAAAGCCCAAATCTATCACTTAATAAAATATGCGACCCTGGAAAGGGTATTAAGACTTTCTAGTCTCCATTCCCATGGCTAACTGCCCTGTCTGTCGTAGAGTTGATATTAATGTTTGGGGTATATTTTTGTGTTTAATACTATGTGAATAGAAACTTAAAGTGCTGGCATTAAGCAAAAACATTTTATCAACATATTTTAAAGTACCATGTTTTTGATATGCAGGATTATTCATCACAAATGCCTTAATATTCATCCCTAGTATATTTCTACACATTTTTAAGTTAGCATTAGAGATGTTCGGATTGATATTTGCAACCAGTATATCTGCATTATGGAGTTGGACCTGTGAAATTTTACATATATATATATATAATCATGTATAAGGTACACAGGGTTTAATAAGAGAGTGAAAACTGTTTGTTTAAATATAGGATCTGTTTGGAAAGTCAGATCCGTACTTGGAGTTTCACAAACAGACATCAGATGGCCATTGGCTGATGGTTCACCGAACAGAGGTAAGTACTTGAATCTAAAAGTAGAATAGTTGTTTTCTTTGATATTATTTTTTAACCCTTTTCTCTCTCTCTCTCTCTCTCTCTCTCTCTCT
>NC_022031.1:66194216-66194986 GCF_000317375.1 Microtus ochrogaster | reverse complement strand
ATATGTATGTGTGTGTGTGTGTGTGTGTATGTTTTTTAAAATTTGGAACATGGCCTTTCCACATAACCTTGCCTGTTCTGGAACTTACTGTGTATACCAGGTTGGCCTCGAACTCAGGAAAAATGGTCATTTTAATTCAAGTATATATGCAACCAGAGATACATCAGTATACTCATTTGCTTACTCTTTTTTCTTAAAAAAGACATACTGCCATGCTTATTTTCATTTTTGGAAAACTTTAAATTGTTTAAAGAATACTAAATGTGTTCTTGCTTGTTCTCTCTATCTTTCTCATACACATGCTCACACTTAGGAAGTCAATTATTTCTCTTTTGGAAAGCCATCCTGATGTAAACTACAAGCATCTCAGTTCCCTTTAAATGTTACATAGGTACTTTTAGAAGTAAAGGCAACCAGGAGTGAGGATACACACCTTTAATCTCAGTACTCTGGAGTCACACAGATCCCTATGAACTACCTTTGTCTACAAGTTAACTTCAGACCAGCCAGGCCTACATAGTGAGACCCTGCCTCAAAAGAATCAGGGCATGCTATATCACTGTACCTAAGGAAATTACCATTGATTTACTAATGCAGTTCTGAGTACCATTCATGCTTAGATTTCCTCAGTGTCAAGCACATTTTATAAAGATATGTTCAAGGGTAGGCTCAGATTTTACATTTTTCAATTGGCTCCCAGTTATAAGCTTATTTTTACCTGCCTATACTTTCATGTCATAGTACAGCTTGAATTATTGAGACTAGAGTGG
>NC_022031.1:66121392-66194101 GCF_000317375.1 Microtus ochrogaster | reverse complement strand
CCAAGTGCTGGGATTAAAGGCTTTGGAGTGGATTCTTGTGTTTTTGTTCACAACTAGATCCACATCAAACATTATGTCAAGAGTGTTCCATATGTTCAATCTTAATGGTGTTCAGACTGCACAGTGCTGATGATATCAGGCAGTTTAAGATGGTGACCATAAGCTCTGAGAATCATAAAGTCCTATGTTTTCCATTTATAAGTTATTTGTGGAGATTAATTTTCTCTAGCATTTTGCCCTGTGGTTTCAGGCACCATCGATGATCCTTGCTCTTTAACCAATTCCATTGGGGCTATACAATAGTAATTTTTGTTTTCCTCATATCACCACTGTATTAGTTACTCTTCCAGGGCTGTGATAAAACACATGATGAAGGCAGCTCATTGGAGGAAGGGTTTCTCTGGGTTTACAGTTTCAGATGGAAAGGAGAGAGTTCATCATGGAAGAGCGGAGGCTTGGGCATTGGAGCTGGAAGCTAAGAGCTTACATCTGAACCTCAAGCAGGAAGTAGAGAGAGTGAACTGCCAATGTTGTGTGTCTTTGAAACATTAAAGCCTGCTTCTAGTGTGCATACTTCCCTAGCAAAGTCACATTCCTAAACCTACCTAAACAGTAGTACCAATAGGAAAATACATTTTCAAATGTCCTTGGTTGTGGGAGACATCTTATATAAACCACTGCAGTCTATATACCTGCATTACCACATATTCGTCTTTATCATCGTAAACACATAAATCGTCATCATACATTAATATTTGTACTACTTAAATCCAGATTTGATGAGGGATGCAGATGCATCCTGGGTTTTTTCCAGCATCGATAGGGTTTATATTATATTCTGTCTCAGAGTTAGAAGGGGCCAGTTCTTACCATACACAGTAGAAATCAAGATCTGAGTGCTAGATCTATCCTAGGATGATACAGCTTTCAGCCTTTTCAGTGGTCAAAATAAGAATACATTTGTATGTCTACGTAATATGTAATATTGAAATTTAAAAATTCAGAATCTAGATTTAATTTTTCAATTCATGTTCAACACATCAAGATGTATGTTTTTAATTTTTTAAGTGTATATTGATGTTTTACTTGCATGTATGCCCGTATAC
The DNA here is from genome assembly GCF_000317375.1 of Microtus ochrogaster. Classification (NCBI taxonomy): domain Eukaryota; kingdom Metazoa; phylum Chordata; class Mammalia; order Rodentia; family Cricetidae; genus Microtus; species Microtus ochrogaster. Next base: position 66,192,995 of record NC_022031.1, on the reverse strand, counting down.
CTTGTTCATGTAGTTACCCATGAAGGCCAGAAGAGGGCATTGGATGCCTTAGTATAGGAGTGACAGATGGTTGTGAGCCACTATGTGGGTGCTGGGAATCAAACCTGGGTCCACTGCTTTTAACTGCGGAGCTATTTCCACAGGTCCCACAAAGTTCATCATTATCTTGCTCTATTTTTTGATCCTCTGGGACTATGGTGAAATGCCTGGTTACAGAAAAATCCCACAAGCTATCATTTATAAGTTTACATTGTTACTTAGGTAGATATATTTCTCAAACACCTTTCTTCTTTACTCAGAATGTACTACAGTTGGACAATTTATTATACTTACCATATAATAATTATAAAATGTAATCCTACTTTATTTTGAAATTGGTGAGTGATAGAATGGGATGAGTGGTAAGAGTGTCACAGGAACCCAGGAAAGCTAAGAGAAAGATACTGATGAACTGTGTGTTCTAATGGAGCCTTTAATCTTTACAGGTCATAAAAAACAACCTGAATCCTGTGTGGAAGCCTTTTAAAATCTCTCTTAACTCTCTGTGCTATGGAGATATGGACAAAACCATTAAGGTAATTTGAAATTACTACTCAGGTGTTCTGTAGTTTGCTATGGGATTATGTGCTAGTAAACCCATTATAAATGCAAATCCTCGTAAATTAGACGAGAGGTGTAGCTTGTTTAGGACATTGCTTAGTGATCTTGAGGCCCTGTGTTTATTTGAGGGGAGAGGGGTAGAAAGGAAAGAAGGGAGGAAAAGGGAGTGTGGGAGGGAACAAATGATGTTAAAATGCATTTAATACACCTAAGTTATCAAATTACACCCACTCAGTACACTGTTAAGTGTTGGTATTTACCATGGTGCTCCTATGCTGACTGACAAATTTGGCTTGCTGCCATTGCCCAACGTTACAAGAAAATCACCACATGTTACTAGCACAGAAAAGATTAAAATTCAAAACTCATGCAGTATCTACTGAATGATGTCACCTTTAACACCATTGTCAAGTCAAAACCCAAGGACACTACAACAACTCAGACACTGTGTATACCTACTATAGATGAACACATTTTTACCTGCCTTCTAAAGTTAATATGTAAGGTAGCATTTTGTTAAATAAATGATACTACAGGCATATTCATTTGACTATATTGTTGTCCAATATGTTGGCTTAATGCTTAAGGGTACAGCATTATTTTTATTTTAACAAATTTTAAGTCTTCTTTATAATGAAATTCTTTTGCTTAGCAAATATGAAGCATTGACTATGTTCTTTGCCTACAGTGTATCCTTTGAAAATCATAGTAGATGTTAGTTATTTTGAGATCTCAGAGCCTTCCTTTTGTTATGCAGAAAAACAGAGGAGGAATTATAGGGACAAAGAAAAGCAGATCACATCTGCACGGTTATTGTAAATATTTTATTTGTAGGTATTTACCAAACAAAGCCAAACCCCAACCAACCAGCCAATGAACACACACAAACTTCAAACACTCTGTGTGTGTGTGTGTGTGTGTGTGTGTGTGTGTGTGTGCGTGTGTAAAACACCAAGACACTCTCCTTTTTATAGCTGAGTTCTGTCTGAGGATCAAACTCAGGTTCTCCTGAGCTGTCTCCTCGACCCTGAGTCTGCCTTAACGTAAGTCCTTATAAAAAACTTTCTTACCCTTACACCTCAATAGATGAAGGTATTTTTTTTTATTGTAATTAATACAGTAAAAACAGGAAAGATGATAGGAAACAACATAACCTAACATAACAGCATGATTTGGAGTCAGACCACAGCTGACATCTTTATTTACCTCTTTAGCCAGGTAAAGGATGTTAAGCAGGTCACCTAACCCCTTGCTAATAAAGTATAATTTCTACTCTACAAGAGGGTAAAGATAGAATATTGAAAGTGAAAACATTGTAAAAGGTAAAATCGCAGCAGCTGCCTTTATTTTTCTGAGCTTCAGAGGGAGTTGTCCCTAGCTTATGAGAGATTTTAAAAAGTTATTGTTTAAGTGTGATTTGTATATGTCAAAGAACAGTGACATGTCAAAGAACAGTGTATATGTCAATACAGGTATGGCATAAATATATAACTATACTGTGAATTATATAAATGTTACTGAGTAGCTACAAATTCTAATTTAAAGACAAATCTAGAGAGGGCAGAAGTTTATACCACACCTATTTGATTGTTTCTGACAAATTAACAACAAAATCGTGTCTCTAAAACATTTTTTTGCTCACAGTGGCATGCTTGCAGGGCCAATTTGTTATAGTAAGTAAATGATTTTCTGTGATTCGTCTGATAAATGTCTCCATTCTTAAGTCTCTTAGTTTGCTGTTAGTTAAACTCACTTGGTTCTCCACATCATCACTCCCTTTACTTCTCTAGCTCTGTGTTCTCTGCAGTATCAGACAGGTCACATGTACAGTTTACGCACTGTTTGGAAGTTCCTTAAAGGTCTGGTGAAGAACTGCAGAGCAGAGAATAAAGTCGGACTCTTCTGTGGTCCATCGCTGTGTTGTCATCTAGCATGCATTGTTTTCAGAGGATGAGAGAAACAATTGTGCATGAAGTGGTGTGTGCACTTTTCACATATATACATTCACTCCTATGTATATATGCAGACATTTAAATTTCACAAGTTCTTCAGATACTGTTGCTTAAGTAGTGAATAGTACCGGTGTTTAAATTCTCGAAAAGGAAGAGAACTGGTGGACTCATCCCGCCTCAGCCTTGTCTGCACATCCTGCACTGGAGATGTTATGTCTGCCTTAGACAGGACTAGGGACAGCTTTTTCCTTTAGTTCCTGTAGTGAGGAATCAGAACTCAGAGGGTAAAGATGTATTTTCTGCTTCTTAAAGTTTTAATTGGTCTAAACTTTTTTTTTTTAATATAAAATATCTTTTATTTTATTTTACCTCTTTTTCTGCTTTTTTGAGGCAGGGTTTCTCTGTCTGGTCTAAACTTTTAAAAAACATTTTAGCCCTTACTAAAGTATAATTAAATCTTATCATATTGAAGTTCTGTTTGACTCATATGTAAATCGATGTTCTTTCCATGGAATCTAAAATGTAAAATTTTATTTTTCTGTAGTTTAAGAATGTCTGCTAGCTGGTGGGTGGTGGCACATGCCTTTAATCCCAGCACTGGGAGGCAGAGATAGGCAGATCTCTGTGAGTTCAAGGCCAGCCTGGTCTACAGAACAAGTTCCAGGACAGGCTCCAGAGGAACCCTATCTCGATCTCCCCTTCCCCCGAGAAAAAAACAGTCTGCTAAAAGTGATCTCATTCAAGCATAAAGATAATTGTTTTCTGCTTTCTTGAGACTTTGCTTCCTTTAAGAAAAAAAAATCAATTATTTATTTTTTCCCTTGACAATGTTAGTCAGATAAAGGCCATTGATTTAAAATTGGGTATTGAAGCAGGGCAGTGGTGGCACACTTTAATCCCAACACTCAGGAGGCAGAGGCAGGCGGATCTCTGTGAGTTCTCGAGGCCAGCCTGGTTTACAAGAGCTAGTTCCAGGACAGGCTCCAAAGCTACAGAGAAACCCTGTCTCAAAAACCAAAAAGAAAAAAGAAAAATAAATAAATAAAATTGGGTATTGAATATGTAGGGCAGGAGTCAAACTGTCAGACTTAGTCATGGGTAAAAATATCTATAGACTATCTCCTTAAACAAAGCACTTTGCAATTCTAGAATGTGCCTGTTTTGATAGAGATTGATCGATTTTAAGTCTATCTGAAGGATAATGAAAACACGAGTAATGAGTGGAAGACTTCCAGTGTACTGACTAGTCTTATGTCAGCTTGAGACACACTAGAGTCGTTTGAAAGAGGAGATCTCATTTGAGAAAAATGCCTACACCAGATTGGCCTGTGGGCAAGACTGTGGTGCCTTTTCTTGATTGATGAGTGATGTGGAAGGGCTCAGCTCACTGTGGATGGTGCCACCTGTGGGCAGCTGGTCCTGGGTTCCATAAGAAAACAGGCTGAGCAAGCCATGAGGAGCAAGCCAGTAACGAGTTCCCTTCCATGGCCTCTGTCTGCATCAGCTCCTGCCTCCAGGTTCCTGCCTTGTTTGAGTTCCTGTCCTGACTTCTTTTGATGATGAACAGTGATGTGGAAGTGAAATAAACCTTTCTCTCCCCACATGGATCTTGGTCCTAGTGTTTATCTCAGCAGTAGAAACCCTAACTAAGACATCCAGTTATGAAAAGCAGTCAGTGTGTAGAACTGAGAAGAAAACCATCATTCTGCCAGATGAGCATGTACCTTGGTGACTCACTGCAACTTCATGAAGCTGGAAGCCTGGTGGATCTCTCACCAAGGAGATGCAGATGCTTCTTGTTAGAAGCTTCTGCTTTGAAGCACAGTCTCCTGTGTAAAACAGATTTTACTTTGTCCCTGCTGCTCACCACACAAGATGCATCTGTTGGCTTTGTACTTAATTTCTTCAAGTTCCATTTCTAAAAAATGGGAATAATTGAACAGCATCTCTGTATAACTCTTAGGTCTGTCTAGAGAATGCACACTGTGTAGACATTAAATTTCCATGTAAATGAATTGATGTGTTGAAATTTTATTAGAAATTTATATCCCTGTAATTGATTTTCAGCTTACCCTGAATACAGCTTGCCTTGAACACAGCACCTTATTTTCCCATGTTCTAGCATTCTAGTGAATATTTACTTTTTCTTCCATCTGCCAGCTAACATATACAGAACAAGCAAACAAAAACCCTACTAGGAGCAAATAAATGTTTTCTTTTCTTTTCTTTTTTTTTTCCTGAGACAGACAGAGAGGAAAGGAGAGAAGGGAGGAAGGAGGGAGAAGTATGTGTATTTAGTAGGATTCACATCTAAGGCTAGAACTCTAGAACTCTACTTTCTCTTCTCCTTACATGGGAACCGAGTGAGTGTGCCCTAGCGTGGATACTTCAGTGAATTGACTGCTCTCTTTGCTAGAGTTTTCCTTTGTGTTGTAAGATTTCCAATCTTCAGACTAAATCTGACTATCATGTCTAACTTGTAATTACAAACCCAGCCGCCATGGTTTGCAGCTGATCAGGCATATTTCCTGTACAGAATAAAACAGAAAAGCATGAAGCCCAATCCTGTGGCCACAAGATTGACAGTCAAGATTGACTGTTTATCCTCTAAATTATCTAGGATTTAGTTGTGTCATTTTTTAGCCGCTAGGATACTGGCTTCTAGCTCATACACAGTGATAATTAAGTAAAGCAAATGAACGACTAGACATAATTGCACTTAGCCTTCTACCAGCATCCACAGAGAGTACAGTAGAGGAACTGATGACTGCTTCCTGTGTGAAATGGAGTCTGTGTTTGTAGATTTCATCTTTCATTGTCTGGGTCCTGTTCTCTGGATAGCTCTGGTTTTAACATGCTTCAGCACCACTCTAGATAGTTTCTGCCTGTTCCTCCAGTTAGACATTGATATTAAGGGGTTTCCCCTTATTTTAATTAAAATGGCACATTTATTGCAACCAATACTTTTTAATAAAATTATGCTGATTAATATATATTTTATTATATTTAATTCCAGGTAGAGTGTTATGATTATGACAATGATGGATCACATGACCTTATTGGAACATTTCAGACCACGATGACAAAACTCAAAGAAGCCTCCCGAAACTCACCTGTAAGTTACACTTTTGCAATTACATAAACGCTGCAGTTTACCTGTTTATTGTTTTATATTTTCTTTAGCTTAGCAATTAGTTTATCATGTTTCTATTTTATATTGCATTAAGCCTTAAAATTTTTAAAGTTTGTTTAGTAGTCATCCCTAATTCATATATGAGGCACATGTCTTACTGAGTGGAGACTATGTACTGGTGACCAGCGCTAGGTGAGCACTGCAGACTACAGGGAAGAAAGCAGACTATTACAGTCTGTATCTCTGGGAATGGAAGTAGCTTGGAAGGGAAAACATCATAGCCCAGTACTGGGCGAAACAATGCTATTCCTGCATAGGAAAGACAGTGCACGACCAGCCTCAGTGGTAGGTGTGAGTCCCCATGGCTGGCTAAGCCAGACAGATGTCCTGTGATCTCTATGTGTACCCTTCCTGTTCTTCCATAGAAGAACTTCACCCCTCTCTGCAGAGTATAAAATACTGAAAATTAGGGAGAAGCCCAAGAATCACTGATGTGCAAGTTTAGGTAAACCGGGGAATAGTCATTGATTTTGAAACCTGGAAAGGTTTTTGTTGTGGGGTATCCACCAGCTAAAACTACTCAGACATGAATTTAAACCAATAGAAAATATTGGTTAGCAGACCCGTGACTACGAGATCCAAGTGTGGTACTGACCCTTCCTTAGGGTGAGCTTTTAAGTACAAAAGCCATGTTCAGGGTTGACATACTCCAGTAAACAAGGGCGGTGAGTCAGAAGCAGAACTGTAGAAGCTAAAAGCAAGGTTAGTATATTTAGAGACTTTCCCAGAACTATGGACTTTGATGAATGAGGTCTTTGTTTTCATTTTGGATGGTGGTGCTGTCTGTTTGCTAAGTTTTATGGCCTAAATGGTACTTCTATCGTGGAATCAGTGGTGCTAAGGTCTGGGGGCCTGTTACACCTCCACAGACAACAGAAGCCCAGCACAGGCTGTGAGGAGTGTGTATCTTTTGGTAAGGAAATACCTTAGGTTCAAGATTCATGCACACGAGACTGCCATTCTTGTCAAGTGTATATTTATATTAGAAGTTCAATTTCTTGTGGCCACAGGATTGGGCTTCATGCTTTTCTGTTTTATTCTGTTCATTTTTTTTCCTAAGCATGTTTTTGTTTTGTGTTGCTAACAAGATTAAAATTTAGTTTCTTTTCTTTTTAAGATTTGACTTTTAGGGAAAAGGTTTAGTGAAATTCATTTTAGTAATTTGGCTATTGCTAGTGAAAATTTTATTTCATTTTCTCCTCTTACAGGTTGAATATGAATGCATAAATGAAAAAAAGAGACAGAAGAAAAAAAGCTACAAGAATTCAGGTGTGATCAGTGTAAAGCACTGTGAGGTTAGTTGTCCTTGACTACTTCGCTTTCTGAGTTCTTGTGCCAGTGTGGTTTCATATCAAAGAAATCCTTACTGTAAACGCTGGAAATTACATGAGCTTGTGATCATCTTGGGGGAAAGAATAGGATTAGAAAGAATAAATCTTTCTAGTAACTGTGCTTCTAAGGTTTGACAACTTTGTGTGTGTGTGTGTGTGTGTGTGTGTGTGTGTATGAATCAGTGTTTTGCCTGCATGTAGGTATATGTACTGTGTGTGAGGTGTATGTGCATGTGTGCAGTGATCTGTGGAGCCAGAAGAGGGTGTTAGGTATTCGGGATCTAGAATTACAGACAGTAGTGAGCCTCCGTGTGGGTACTGGGAACCAACCCATGTCCTCTGCAAGAACAGCAGGTGCTCTTCAGCACCAGCCCATTGGTAACGTTTTAGCAAAGAATAAATAATGAAAGGTGTTCTGCTATCTTAGGAAATGTGAGATTGGAAATGGCCTGACCTAGTGTATCTATCCTGGATATACTTTCTTCATAAGCTGTCATAATGGTGGGGAAATCCAAGTTTTACCCACTGAAAGGATATTTTTGTTTGTTTTCTTTCGTTTTAGTTTGGTTTTTCGAGACAGGGTTTCTTCTCTGTGTAACAGCCCTAGCTGTCCTGGAACTAGCTCTTATAGTGGCCTCAAACTCACAGAGATAGATCCTCCTGCCTCTGCCTCCCAAGTGCTGGGATTAAAGGCATGCACCACCACCATCTGGCTCAGATATTTTGTTTTTGATTTTAATGCTCTTAAAACTTTATTACTAAATGTTTTTTTTTAATTTTCAGTATATTGGACTTATTATATAATACAGTGACTACATTTCTTCTTTTGCCATTGATATTCTAATTTTTTGCTTTTAGTCACAGTGTGAATTATTTTGTATTTTACTTCTTATACATACTAATCCCAGTTTCCCCTCCCTCCCCTCCTGCTCCCTCTACTTCCCCTCACCCCCATCTGCTCCTCAGAGAGGGTAAGGCTTCCCATGAGGAGTCAATGAATTCTTTCACATCACCACAATGAGGCAGGACCAAGGCCCTCCCTCTCGTGTCTAGGTAGAGCAAGGTTTCTCTTCATAGGAAATTGGCTCCAGAAAGCCAGATCACTCATTAGGGATTCTTTCTGGTCCCACTGCCAGCGACCCCAACCAACTGTCCATGCTACCTACTGTCACCTTCTTTTAGGGGGCTAGATCGGTCTTATGCAGGTTTCCAGGTTGTGTGTCTGGAGTTATTTGGCTTCCACTAGTCAGGTCAGCTTTTTCTGTGGGTTTCCCCATCCTGGTCTTGCCCCTTTGCTCATGTTATTGCCCCTCCCTCTCTTTGATAGGACTCTTGTAGCTCTGCCCAGTGGTTAGCTCCACAACTAAGCACTCTGCAGCTGCACCTTTTTTATTTGCATGTATTGGTTAACCATGATGGGTTTTTATGACATTCTCCAAATGTATATAATGCAATTTGCTCATATTTACCTTGCCCCATTACCCTCTCTTGTCCTCCCAACTAGTCTCTTTTACTTTCACAACCCCCCTCCCTTGTGTGTAACTCAGTGAGTTTAATTAGGGTTATTTACAGAAATGTGAATAGCATACCAGTGGTGACACCTGAAGAAACTGCCTCTCGCTCCATCAGCAATTAATAACAGCTTGTGAATTCTCAGGAGGGGCCTGACATCATGAGCCCTTCCCCTGATATGTTAACCTTAATACTGCTGTGCTTAAATTGTACTAAAGTCTTTATAAGTCCTGACACTTGAGGGAGGAGTTCCATGTGCTCAGATGTGAGGTTGATTTCATGTATTTGCGTCAAGTCCTGTTCAGCTTACAAACTCTGAAATGCATATATCAAGGAACCTTTTGTTTCTCTTGTGTAGTCAGAGAGTTCTGGTTATTTTTCTTTGGCTTCTTGGGACAGGGTTTCTTGGTGTAGCCATGATGGTCCTAGACTTGCTTTGTAGACCAGGCTGGCCTCAGACTCAGATGACTGCCGACTTCTGCCTCACAAGTGCTGGGATTAAAGGTGTGCACCACCACTGACTAAGTTCGGCTTTAACATACATGTGTTTTGGTTTCTAGATTACTGTAGAATGCACATTTCTTGACTACGTCATGGGAGGGTGCCAGCTGAATTTTACTGTAAGTAAAACTGAGTTTTCTAGCAAATCTGTTAGATATTGCCTCCCCACCCCGTATTGCAGTGTTCTTTTACTGCCAAGCTGCCTTTGTTATGGAATTTACATAATCTGTTTATAACATGCTTTCCTCATAGACCATCTAGGGTCATCATGAAAGTTTGACTTAGTTGGTGAGTTGATGAATAATCTCTCCCTCTCTAGAGAAAGCAGATATGCACAAACCAGTGGTTATCCTGTAATAATTTAAGGAATAGAAAACAGACATGTAAAATATGGGTCATTGCATGCGATGATTCATGATTCTTCAATCTAGAAAAAAAAGAACAGGTTGTTTTCATGATGAGGCCTGTTCACTTGTTTGTGTAAATGCTGTGAGAATTTGTTAGGAGATGACAGTAGATGTTCTGGGATAGTTTGGGGCCTTATCTCTGCAGTTTTCTTGTACCTCTAGCTCAGGTAGCCCTGCCCCTCTTTAGTAAGAATTGCTGTCTTGGCAGGTGGGAGTGGACTTCACCGGTTCCAATGGTGACCCCAGTTCTTCAGATTCCCTGCACTACATCAGCCCTAATGGTGTCAATGAGTATCTGACTGCCATCTGGTCTGTGGGATTGGTAATTCAAGATTATGATGCGTGAGTATAACTTTGAGAAAACTCAGGTACACGTTTCATAATTCCTTAGGATACTTTTGATTTGTTCCATCATCTAGTGTTCTGATAGAGGTGGGACAGTGCAGATGATAGAACAGCTTCTTTCTCGTCTTTTTGTTTCTGTGTTTTCCTTTGATCTTCACTCTTGCTGTGACTAGTTATAATGTGTTGTGTATAGCTTCTTCATTTTATGGTTGACAGAAGTCAACAAGACTCATTTCTTTGATCTGATTTCCTGATTTAATGAGGAGTAAGTTGTATATGTGATTGAAGTCTAGATGATGCAATTTTTAATAAAAAATTGTTTCTTACCATATATACATGTTCCTCTCAGTAATAAAATATTTATTTATTTATTTATTTATTTATTTATTCATTCATTCATTCATTCTGAGAAAGGGCCTACTTCTTTCCCTGGCTTGGAACTCAGTGTGTAGACTAGCCTGAACTTGAAATCACAGAGGTCTATCTGTCTACTTCTATCTTAAAAGAACTGGAATTAAAGAAGTGCATCACCACACTCTGCTGAAGTATTTTTTCAGTCGGAGCTTTTGGCAACGCTAAAGAGCATCTTAGCCTAATTGCTGCAGAGTATTCTGAATGAATTTTCAGTACTTAGATTTTAAGTAGATTTGGAGACCTGGGTATATTTTGAGTTGTAGAACCAGTACCTAGCCTGTGGAACATCTTGGGTTCAATTCTCAGTCATAAAACTATATGACTACTAGTACTACTACTGGTACTACTAGATTTATTTTAACAGCTAATATGTGCCAGAGACCATTGTATTAGTCTGAATAGATGATGAGCCATAGATGGCAATCAGTGGGTCATCTAATAGCCACTCCTGAAAAGGGCACCAGACCAGGGTAATTTCACACATCAGTTCTTAAAAACATGTAATTAACAAATCAAAACCTAAATGACAGAATTTAAAAGATTTAGAAAATATCCAGAGTTCAGGAAAAAAAGGGACAAATGCAGAATAAGAAAACATCAACTTCTCACTAGCCGTCCACAACAAAAGTGTATTGTCCAATTAAGCTAATGATGTAAATTATATTAGCTAAAAAACTACAGTGAATAAAGGTCACCATACAAATCATAATAAATGAATAGGATTTTGTAAAATATTTTGGATTTTTAGTAAGGTAAACTAAAAGATTGAACTGAAGAACTAAGAAGAGACCATATTTAAATAGAAAGAGATCTGTGATAATGATATGAAGTGAAAGTTCTTTCACAGTTAATCAATCTAAATTAGAACTGCAATAGAATACTGACAAAAAGAGTCTTAAAATTCTCTAGATAGAAGGAGTCAGAATCATCTAGATATTTTTCTAAAGGAAAGACAGAAAGGAGGGAGAAAGGCAAGAAGAATTTGCTCTAGCAGTTTTGTTTTTAACTTTTGAAAGTATTAATTTTATGTGTATGATTGTTTTGCCTGTGTATGTGTACATATATACCACGTGTGTACCTGATGCCCATGGAGTTCAGAAGAGGGTGACATTATGAAGATTGTGAGCCACCGTGTAGGTACAGGGAACCAAATGGCCCTCTGCAAGAGCAATAGGTGCTCTTAATCTCTGAGCCATCTTTCAGCCCTGCTCGAACAACTTTTAAAATTTATTTCAGAACTCAAAAATAGAACTGTACTTGACCAACTAAACCAAGCATGTAGGTAAGAAATAATCCTGTAACATATGTGAATCTAGTAAGAATATTGTAAGAATATGTTGCTGATTCTAACAGCAACATATTGCATAAGAGTGGAATTTAAAGCCAGACATAGTGGTCACACCTTTAATCCTAACACTGGGGAGGCAGAGGCAGGTTGATCTCTGTGTGTTTGAGGCCAGCCTGAGTTATATAATGAGACCCTGTCTCAAGAAAAAAAACAAAGAATTGAATTTGAATCCACAATTCATACCTGAAAAATATGATAAGCCACATATGCCATAAAGCAGATACTCTTAAACAAAATAGCCTAACAGAATAGCAGTAAGTTCAGGACTGTCCCGACATCTTTGCCATCCTCAATTTATAGCTTTTGTTTCTGGTGACAAGATCTCTGCTCTTCTTTAGACAGTAGGAAGAAAAGAAAGGGGCCCAGGAGTGCATGTGTATTTCCTCCTAGGGGTATAATGCGATGTTGCTGAAAAAAATTACTTGACTCCTTGGGCTGGAATCTGGCCACCTGATCTCGGGCTCCTAGAGTAGGTGTGGTCACTGCCTCCAGTGTCTGTTATTAAAGGAGGGAAGCAGCTGCTTCTGCTTCATATCCTACGTCAAAGCCCCTTTCAGAGTAATGAGAAGTCTAATACCAAAAGTAAACGGTTTATAATTTGCATTGTACCTGGCTACTAAGACAACAGGCAGAAATCTTGGAATAATTTGTATGTGTTCACATTCTCTAATATGAAAATCCATGAAAGAGGGTGGGGTTATGGCTCAGTGGGTAAGAACCATTTCTGTGAAAGCAAGAGAGGCTCAGTTAGATCCTCAGCAGCCATTCAAAAACTTAACATGGTTGTTTGTGCCCATAATCAGTGTTGGGAGATGGAAGGGATAAAGATGGAGCTAGTGTCCCCTTTGGGTGTTCATAGACTCATTAGTAAAAGAATTTAAAAAGAAAATCTATGGAAGTTTCTAAACAACATTAGAGACAGGCTATAGACTAGGAAAGATATTTTTGACGTGACATGGGTTCTATCTTTAATGGAAAATAAGCCTCAAATGTTAAGAATTAATAACAGTACAAGTGAGATGGTTGTGCAGGTGACGGTGCCTGTGCCGAGTCTGACAAGCTGAGTTGCCCTCTGTGCTCCACATACATGCTGTAGCAAGCATGTGACCCCACACATAGATAAATAAATGTAGTAAGTACGAGTAGTGAGCACACAAAGACCACTCCAGTAGAAAACTGTGTTCGGTGGTGTTCTGTAGTAAGGCACGTTGGCCACCTTCACTGTGCCTCTGGGGGAATACCCATATCCTGGACATGTCAGTACCACCTCACGTGTTCTATATTCAGGTCCACACTCCGTGTCCATGAACGGCAGGCTCCAGATGGACGTATGTTTTCTTGCAGAAACTTGAGAGTTTTATAATATGTGACATTTCCCACAATGTTTCTATGGTCAATTGTATGAATATTCACATGAAATGACGTAAGTAAATGCTACACATAACCTCATCATTTGAGGCCCTTTTTTTTTTTTTTTTTTTTCACCAAACAGTCCTCGATGGTGGCGCACGCCTTTAATCCCAGCACTCGGGAGGCAGAGGCCGGTGGATCTCTGTGAGTTCGAGACCAGCCTGGTCTACAGAGCTAGTTCCAGGACAGGCTCCAAAGCCACAGAGAAACCCTGTCTTGAAAAAGCAAAAAAAAGAAAAAAAGATGTGGTTTTGTTTGTTTATTTGTTTGGTTGGTTTTGGCTTTTCATACTTGTTCAGTGAAATAATACATGAGGTTTAAATGGAAAGTAGTGGGTTATGAGACATACTTTATTTATTTACTTAATGTGCATACGTGTGCGTGAGTGCATGTACATACACCACATGTGTGCAGGAGCCTGTGGATGTCAGCAGAGGTATTGGATCTCCTGAACTGTACTTGCAGGTGCTGGAAAATAAACCCATCATCAAGAACAAGTGCACTTAACTACTGAGCTATCCCTTGCCCCATAAATTGTAATTTATGCTTCTCTCAAGGCATTAAGGTAGAGAGTGATAGAGGAACACACTCAGGTATATATCACACATGCATGTCACACATACCAAAAAACCTGTATAGATATTTCTTCCTTTAGTGCACAGAAAAACATTTAGAGTGTTTTCCAGTGTTAGCATTGGCATTAGTAAAGAAAGTGCTAGGTAATTTTTTGTTTATAATTTTTATGGCTTTGGATTTTTTTAAATCTAAGCTCACAAATATGAATGAATATATATTATATCTAAAATTATTGGACTTGTTTTCTTTTTCTTTTTTAGTGATAAGATGTTTCCAGCTTTCGGCTTTGGAGCTCAGGTGCCTCCTCAGTGGCAGGTAATCCCTCCCCCCCTTTTTTTTAACTTTCATTGATCCATTGTAGATTTCACATTATGCATTCCAATCCCACTAATCTCCTGTACCCTCACATCTGCCCTCTGCCCTTGCAATCCCCCCCCCCCCCCCCAAAAAAAAAACAAAACAAAACCAGATTTAAAAGAAAAGCCAAAACCAAACCAAACAACAATAACAAAAAGAGGAGAATCCTGTCATGGAAGCTGTAGTGTGGCCTGTTGAGTTCACAGTTCACCCTTTAGTCCCTTCATCTTTACTTGCCAGGGTTCATTGCCAGAGTCATTGGTCAAGCTCAAGACCTCTGACTTCTGCTACACCACCAATAATGGGCTCTCATTAGGGCTCCTCTTGGATATCCCATTGTTGTCCTGTGTTGTCAAGATCCTGCTGTTTTGGATCTATAGGTTCATCCTCTTCACCTGCGATGAGATTGGGATGGGCCAACTCACAGTCCTGGTTCTGGGCCTGGGTGGTAGCTGGGTTGGTCAGCCCTCCAGCTTTCCCTCATCATCATTACCCAGGCAAGCTGTCCAGCATTGCCCAAGCTAGTTCACCCACTGTGGTCTGCAGCAAGGAGCAGGGCCAATTCTATTCTCAGGGCCTCAGGTCCAGGTCACCACACTCATACCACTAGGGCCAGCTCTACTGTTTTGCTCAGACGAGGCACTGGCCACTCCAATTGTCTTGGCCCTGGTGGCAGCACAGCCCTCAAACAACAGCTAGGTTATAAGTTGCAACCTAGTCACTGGGCATTTGCACCTCCCCACTTCTGCATCACAGGCCAGGGACATCAACTCAGATCTTGGCTGTGGTAGGGTCAAAGACCCAGACATGGTTCTCAGCAGGAACCATGATATCACCATGGCCCCAGGTGGGAATGCAGGCCACCCAGATTGACTTGGCCCCTGCAGCAGTATGGCCCTCTGACAACCAACATGGTGGTGGCCCGCACCACAGGGTTCTGCATAGCCGTCAGTGGCAACAGAAGCCATAGACATCACCTCAGTCACTGTTGACTGTTTCAGGTCCTCAGACAAAGACCTGGCCCTTGGCGTCCTGGCCCAGGCTGGGATATCACCTTGGACTTGGGTGGCTGGCAGGGCATTCATGTCAGCCTGTTCCTCACCAACCTCACGTCTTCAGATCTGCCTCTCTCCACAGCCCATGAACGGTTTTGCCTCTCTCCCTTCTCTAGTGAGTGCTCTCTTTCCCTCCCCCACCCTGTACTTGCTTACCATGGTGGTGCCCAACCACGCTGGCATTATAGCTGTTGGTTGGGTCACAGGTGGCTCATGGTTGAGTCCTGCCTGCCTCAGCTGCAAGGCATGGTGTGGAGCTGTTGCTTTTCTCTTGCATACCTGGGCCTAGAAACCTTGGGCAGTGCTTGGTATGATGGGGCCAGACTGCCAGGTGCCAGAGGCATTGGGTAGGCTCTTGGCTGATAGTGCCCTCCAGACCAAGAAGTCTGGGGGTGGAGCCATCTGTGTCCTTCACTGGCTCAGGCCTGGAAAGGATTGAGCTGGCAGGCAATCTCCTTCTAAAACTTTATTCTGGACTAGCAAACAGGCCTCAGCAACCTTTTTTTCTTTTGACAGGTGTCGCATGAATTTCCAATGAACTTTAACCCATCAAATCCCTATTGTAATGGTAAGTAAAGCCAAAAAGTTAAACATGAAGACCACCTCATTCATTCTTATCTTTTCCTTGCAGGTTAGAGCTACTCATATTTCATCTCTAAATTTCAGGTTGTGACACATTTCTGTTTTGTTTGGTAGAAAATCACCTCGCATTGATGCTTATCTGAAATTGGAGTTATTTTTAGAATATACTAAATATACCTATGTCATCTGACAACTCCTTTTAGATGTTTTATGCTCTATAAATAGTGTGAACTCATCCTTGGTCTGCTCATCAAGCAAATAACGTTTTCACTTTAAGTTCATAGTCTGAAAAAAAACAACCAATTTGGTTGTAGATCAAAGATACGCAACATAGAAAAAGTAAGGCTTTAAGACACCAAAGTTAAATTCTATTTTTCTAAAGACATCATTAGCCTATTTGCCTAGAAATAACATTTCACTTATTGCTTTAATGCAAGGAAGTATTTAAGTATAATTCAGTTTTAGCTGAGTAGTTTAAGGCTTTGTGAAGAGAGTAAATTGCTAAAAACCTTCATGATACAAAGCAAGCATAATAATACAAATGGAGAAAATACTTCTGTCGTTGTCAGTGTTCTGTTGCTGTGAAGAGGCACCACGACCATGGCAACTTTTACAAAAGAAAGCGAGTTTCAGAGTTTAGTTCATTATCCTCAAGGTGGGGAGCATGGTGGTATGCAAGAAGACATTGAGAAGAGAGAGACTCTGAACTTAACATGGGCTTCTGAAACCTCAAACCCCACCCCAGTGATGCACTTCCTCCCACAAGGCCACACCTAATTCCTTCAGATAATGCCACTCCCTGGTGACCAAGCATTCATCTCTGACCTATGGGGGTCATTCTTATTTAAATCACCACAGCTATTGTTGCTGGAATTATATGCTCAGTTTTTCTACGGTGTATTCCATTGCAGTTAGTGATGTTGCCAGCTGTGGTTAATATTATTGTTACTACTGTTAGACTATCAGTTTATCACTGTAAAATCACATCTCAGTGTGAATTGTTCTCACAGGTTGCTCAAGGCTACTTGCTTCTAAATTCAATATGACCAAAAGGAGTTTCTTGAAACTCTTAAATTTTACAGTTTCTACAGAAAATGATGCAGAAAACAGCCTATGTGAATATTAAACTAATGCTGTCTATTATACCAAGCCTGACCCTTACTTGTATCACCTAGTTAATTAGAATTAGTTAGCCTTATAACCTTATACTTTTATAGAACTTTGCTAATATGTATATAGTTGTGCTTCCCAGTACTGTGGGTTAACAAATTATATTTGAGGATTTTTAATACTACTTTTTTTGATCTAGGAATCCAAGGCATTATAGAAGCTTATCGGACCTGTCTTCCTCAGATAAAACTCTATGGACCAACTAATTTTTCTCCAATTATAAATCATGTGGCCAGGTTTGCAGCTGCAGCCACACAGCAGCAGACAGCATCTGTAAGTGCTCTAGGCTCAGAAACAGGAAGGGTGTGGTTGGTACTTCTTCCTGGTTGCCATACTGTTTATTAAATTTGCCAGGATAATAAGTCAAGAGTAAGGAGTAATGATATAATTAGCATTGGTTTGGGAGAGGTATCTGTTGCTATTAATGATCAATAGAACAAAATAATGTTTACATTTTTGAGTCTTTTCTCTGGCTTCGGAAGTAATTTACTAGATTCTACAAAAAAAGGGGGCTATTAACTTTTAGAAAACACTTCATGTGAAGGCCTTTGAGTACATCAGTTGTTGGTATTGCATCACTTACTGTAATGCAAAGGTTTGAATTGGCTGACCGTTACCAGTCAGATGTTGGTTATCAAATCTCTCAAGTTGTAGTATATTTAAAATTAGGGGCAGAGATTGTAGGGAGCCCCATTGTGTAGGTGTTGAAAAGTTAAACAAGATAATTCATGTAAAATGCAAACAGTGCCTGGGTCAGAGAGAACACTCCCATACTATAAGTTACTATCATAAATCTTATTCCTGCCCTACATCTTTATGTGACAGTTTACTACTCTGGAAAGTTTCATCAAAAAACCAAAATTTTTTTAAAGGGTGTATTTTAGCTGGGCAGATAACCCTTCTTTGGCAGTTTGGGATCTGTTGAGAGTGGAGTTCTCATTGCTCCCTTGTTCCAGTCTTTGACATGTTTAATGAGTGTTTATTCTGCTTACTTGAAAGGTTTGTCTTTGACATTTAGAGGTCTTCTGTGTATTTTTTTTTCAACCTATTCTGTGATGTGTTGCATTTCTAATGAATCTAGAGTTGGTCCTTGTCATCAGAGAATTGCAGGCTCTGTTATGCAGTTGATAGCCCAGAAACACACTGGCAATGACCTGAGTGAAGCACTTGACTTACTACCCTAGGTCAGTCCTTCACTGTGTGACCTTCACCTGCTCAGGGAACATGTTTTCCTTTCTGGCAGCAATACTTTGTGCTCTTGATCATCACGGATGGTGTGATCACAGACCTTGATGAAACTAGACACGCTATCGTCAACGCTTCCAAGCTGCCCATGTCTATCATCATCGTGGGAGTTGGGGGAGCCGACTTTAGTGCCATGGAGTTTCTGGATGGTGATGGGGGGAGTCTCCGTTCCCCATCAGGAGAGGTGGCCATAAGAGATATTGTTCAGTTCGTGCCTTTCAGACAGTTCCAGAATGTGAGTACCATTCTTTCTGGCTTAAACAGGATGCCTTTGCTTTTGCATGTGAGAGGTTTGATTTGGTTGGGCATTTTTTTATCCTTTGTGCTTTTGATATAATAATAACAGAATGATAAACTTCAAATAATATTGTTATAAACATTTTAAGATTTTTTGTTACTTTGTAGTCATCACTTTCCTCATGGCTGTGAAAAATTGTCTGGCAAAGACACCTTGTAGAAGGAAAAATTTCCTTTGGCTCAGAGACTGCTTGTTCATTTTCCAGCTGCCTAGACCCAAATAATCACACAGAAACTATATTAATTACAACTGCTTGGCTATTAGCTCAGGCTTCTTATTAACTAACTCTTACATCTTAAATTATCCCATTTCTATTAATCTGTGTATCAGCACGAGGCACTTGTAAGTGTCCAGCATCTGTCTCGTTCAGCAGCTACATGGCGTCTTGTGACTCTGCCTTCTCTCTCAGTGTAGATCAGGCTGACCATTTTGAGAAGAACATGTAAGGATTTAATGTATAGTGCTACATGAAATACAGTCTTATATCCACATATTTAAAAAACAAAAACAAAAACCCATATGTGAATGTTTTAGCAGCTTTATTCATAATAGATTAAATCTGAGAACAACCCAGATATCCTTCAACAGGTAAATGATGAAGAAAACTATGGTATATCCATAGCATGGGATACTTATGAACAGACTTTATAAACAATATCCGGTGCTTTTACAAATGCTGATATGAAGGCCTTCCATGAAGGGGTTGTTTGGGAAAAGAAGCATTTAGAATCATTGTGTTTATGTCACTCCTGTAGTCACAGACTGTGTTTCATATAGCATTGTGCATTAGATTTTTACATGCTCATTTCAGAATGGTGACTAATACTTTGAACACCTTTTAAAATCAGTTTATGCTATTACTCAAGCTAATAGGTAATTAAAATGGGGGTTGCATTTAGTAGTCATGAGAATAATAAACTCTTTGTGTGACTAACATAAAGTCTGTAGGCACAAGTAGAGCAGTGTGGTTTTTGTTTGCTTTGGTTTGGTTTTCCAAGAGAAAGATTTTCTGTAGCTTTGGAGCCTGTCCTGGAACTAGCTCTTGTAGACCAGGCTGGCCTCGAACTCACAGAGATTTGCCTGCCTCTGCCTCCTGAGTGCTGGAATTAAAGGCCTGTGCCACCACTGCCCAGCTCTAGAACAACCTTTTAATGTGGCTTTCTTAAAAAGGAAAAGCTAAGGATACATTACAAAAAATAGGCTGTGCATCTAAGCACACACCTATAGTGTCAGCACTCAGCAAACAGAGGCAGGAAATATATCAAGGTCACTCAGAAGGCTGAAGCAGGCCATCTCAGGTTCAAGGCCAACCTGCTCTACACAGTGTTTTCCAAGCCAGGTTAGGCTACATAGTAAGACCCTGCCTCAAAAAGTAAGAGGCATAACAACAGCAGACTTATTAAATATGAAATGGCTGGCACCCAAGAACTTGACACATATTAACACTGATAATGATGGCAATTATAAATACCATGAATTACTTTTCCTATATTATGTGGACTGTTCCTAAGGCACAAACCTAGAGGCTGGGAATTACTACTTTTTAATGACTGCTGAGTTATCTCTTGTCTTTTATCAAACAGCCAGACTATCAACCAAAATGGTTGTGTATACCTGCAATTTCAACACTTGGTAGGTAGGGTAAGAAGGATGGAGAGAGTTCCGGGTCATATCTGACTACCTAGTGAGTTCAAGGCCAGCTTGAGCTACAGAGACAACTATGCAAGCCAGCAAATCTCTATTTGGTAATAGTAACTGTGACTGTTTTTCCTCAAGGCTCCAAAAGAAGCACTTGCTCAGTGTGTCTTGGCAGAGATTCCCCAGCAGGTGGTGGGCTACTTCAACACATACAAACTCCTTCCTCCCAAAAACCCCGCTGTGAAGTAGGAGCCAGGACACCTCCAGGATTCCTAAGCTGTGTGGAGCAATGCCATCTCTTATGCAGAATGATTTATCTACCTTATGTGCTTTTCACCCACAGTGTTCCTGATAGAAACCCAACTTTTTGTACATATTTTATCTGTTTAAAACATACATTTTATACTTTTTGAAGAGGACAAGAGCAAGTCTATCTCTGCTTAGTAAATTCAGTGATTGTTAGTGATTTATAGAAATTCTAAGAGTGCTATTTGGAATTGTATTTAATGTGGGAAAAGTGGGAATTTGTTGGTTTGTTGTCTACTGTCTATAATGAAAATTCCATTTTAAAATGTAGTCAGAGCAAATGAGGAATTACAAGATGATGTGGTTTGCAGGTTGCTATATTGTTTATAGTAAATATACTCTGTACTCGTGACTGAGAGAGCTCCTTAAGACAAATAGTGCTGAATTTGTATCTGTTACTCTGTATTTTGCCCCTCTTCATGCTGCAATGATGCATTATGCATTATACAAAACTATTTTCACTTAGGTCTTCATAAAAAGCAAGGGACTTACTCAGTTTTTTGTTTTGTATTGTTTTGTGTTTGTTTGTTTGTTTCCAAGGCAGGGTTTCTTTGTGTAGCTTTGAAGCCAGTCCTGAAACTCTGTAGACCAGGCTGGCATTGAACTGAGATCCACCTGCTCTGCCTCCCAAGTGCTGGGATTAAAGGTGTGCACCACCACTGCCTGGCCTGTCAGTTTTTAAAATGTACAATCAACCAGGGGGAAAATTCTTGTAGACAAGACAGTTTTGCCTTTTGAAATCTCTTTTCATTGTGAACTATTGCTCACAATATGGTCAGATTTGGCCTTTCTTTTACTGAGTAAACAAGACACCTGAGCTTCTGTTGAAGTACAAATGGTAGGTCATCCCAGAATTGATATAACTTAGATCAGTGTAAGTTTGCGAAGTGATTTGGATTGTTTTGTCCATTAAAGCTGAGAGGACCAAACATTTAAGATAAAAATTAACTATTGTAGACTTGGCATGATGACACTTCATCCCAGTACTTGAGAGGTAGAAGCTGGAGGGTCATCAGAAGACAACCCGCATACGTAGTAAGTTCCAGGTCAGCCAGCTACACAGAGTATGTTTCAAAGTAACAAAGAAAAGTAAATAATTGAGAAATCATCCAATTTTTCTAATGGCATAATTGTTAGAGATCATTTTTATTCTTTTCTTGCTATGCACCTGCACATTGATTTTTATAGATTTATTTAGAAATTTTTGCCTTTTAAAAATGATATTTTTGTTTTCTTTAAACATGTAGTTCCAGTTATTTATTAATCAAAATTCCATTTTTCATTTCAATAATGTACTATTTCCTAAGTCTAGAATGTGTTCTGTTAAGCATACAACCTGATACATTTAAAAGAAAAAAAAACCACATACAAATAATTTTTTGAAACTTTTTCAACTGCTACATTTAGATAGTGTGGACTTAGTCTGCTTGTTTTGAAGACTAGAATTACCTCAACTTTACCCTTTGAAATTTCAAAAATGAGCACCACATTTTTGGAATAGATTCTGTAACATTTGTCTGAAATCTGGATGCCAAATACTTTTGCCGTCTATGCGGTGGCCAATCATCACTAACAATTTAACATTTAGAATTGTGCATTCGTCAGATATTCTTAAGTGGATGTCTAACACTAGTCAGTGTTACTGAGCTCCTCTACTGCTGCCTTTGTCTTCGGTCTCTGCAGGCTTCTCAGAAAACACTTACTGCTGAGATCTGGCTCAGAGCAGATCTACCTGTCTTGTTTGCATAGCCCAGTGAAGGTTGTCTCCTTCTCACCTGGGTGCCTGCCATCTTCTTACGTGCTGTTAACCTGAGGCAGTGCACCTTTATAACAGGGCTTCTTCAATTTATTTTTACTTTGCATCCTTTCACTCAAGGCATGTTTATGCAACCCCAGTTTTATAAGCATTTAAAATAGGTAATACAAATCAAACATTGTAAGTAAATCAAATAAAATTTATTTTAGGGATCTGGACAGATGGCTCAGGGTTCAGAGCATATATTGTTCTTGCAAAAGACCTGAATTTGGTTCCAAGAGCCTACATCAGCTCACAGTTGCCCGTGACTCCAGCTTCAGGGGACCTGATGTCTTCCTCTGTCCTCGGTGTGCACCTGCACATTCACACAGAGCACAGAAACATCTTTATTTAGCACAATTTTTATTAGATTTACAATTTTACCACATATTAAAGAGGAAGACATATTTGCCTACTTATAAGGTGGATATCCTTTTTTTTAACATAAGAATTAGATCTCAACTAAGCATCTTTGATGTGCTTCAGACTTGGTTGATATTTTGTTTTTCTCATTGTCAATGCTTTCACTTAAATACATAGTACAAAATGTCATAAATATGTTTAGGGCTGTTAAAGATTTTAGAAGTTCTGTCCCTATCCAAAGCCAAAACTTATTTAAAATTTTTGAATGAAGTTGAAGCCTACAATTTTTAAAATCAAACTTCCTAACACAATACAGTCTAGAGATTCTGACTTAATTACTGACTTGATTCAGAATAGCAGAGGGTATTGAAGTCTTTGTTTTCTATAACGAAGCATTTATGCTTCAGGAAGCTTAGTTTGTACAGTGAAATGACTATAACTCATAATACATGAAGTAACCTGTATCGAGCTGAGGTATTCAGACAGGGTTTATTGTTGTTGCATGGCATGACAGGAAGTGCATCAGGTGTGTCTCAGAACCAAGGCTGCAGTGAAGTTGAGTGATATAGGGGGAAGCCCAGAAACACCTCAGATTCATTACACATTTGGTTTTGAATTAATTTTTGGCCACTGTGTATTAGACATTAGAAACCTTTTACTGTTGTCAGGTTTTCAGTCTACATGACTGCTTATGGGGCCATGACCCTGGGCTCCACAGCATGATTCAATAGAGAAGGCGAAGACTGATTTCCTTTCTTTTCTTTATTTTGAAACCATTATTGTTTTACATGTCTCAGTTCTCTGTGCTTGGAAAGACATCACTGTGGTTTTTAGGACTTTCTTTTGCATACAGAGGGAACCAGCACAGAAATGTCTTACAGATTCTCAGTGTATGTTATACAGTAACAGAGGGCCTTCTCTGGCTCTGAAGCAGGGCTCACTGAGCTTGCTAAGCCCCAGAGGGTGCTCAGAACCGCAGTCCTTTCTTCATGTTTGCATTGGGCATCTGGCAGCCATCTTCCTGCCGTTTGGTTCTTAGCAGTTTTATATTCTGGCTTACCAGAATTGTTTCCTTTTAAAATACTTTTTCTTTAAATGACTCATCATGATTGGGTTTTTATAGATTTGTTATTTATAAGAGTTGTGATTATAAGAGTTAAAGTAATCCATACGTTACTGCAGTGTGAAATAAAAGCATTTACAACATCTAAATTATCTCTTATAAAACTCTTAGTTTCAGCACTCAAATTCATTTCATGCTATTTAATGTTTTCTGTAATCAAATATTTATTTTCCCTGTTGTGCCACTATGTGAACAAATGCCATTCATTTTTAAAATGAAAATCTCCAAATTGACTTTCGTTTCTTTGTAACACGTATGTATACGATCATGATTTCTCACGTGCATATCTTCAGAACTAGTGTTCCCACTGGTCTAGTCACCTCATCAATTTTTTTTAAAGGTCATTAATAGATTCGGGGCCTCATTGCTGCCTGTGCTGCATTCTGACTTGCTTTGCCCCTTTCGTGTGTTTCCTAGAAAGCCATCTTCAAGAATGCTCTCTAGTCTATTTTTCATGAAGGTGATGTAAGGTAAGTTAGCAGCTGGGTGAAAATTGTGAGCAGTTGTGTTGCTGTGGATGTCACAGTATGTCCGTAACTTACCGTACATGAATTCATGCCACATGTATCTTCTGTGTGAATTCCCTTTGGATAAAGTTACTTCTTGATGTAACAGGGCTGTGTTGTTGTCATTTTTATTTCTCTACATCTTACCAAAATAATAGAAAATGGAACTGGGGGATATGGCTCAGTGGATAAGGCCACTTGCTACATAAGTTTGAGGATCTGAGTTCAGATCCCTAGACCCCCTATAATAAGCCATGCATAGGCACGCGGACCTAACCTTAGCACTGGAGGGAACAGATAAAGGATTTCTGGGAGTTGTTGGCTATTAGCCTAGCTGAGAACTGGCAAGCTCCATGTTCAGTGAGAGGCCTTACTTGATGGAATAAGACAGAGAGCAGAAGGGAACACTCAGTGCCCTCTGGCCTGTGCATCCTGCACACACTCTCACACTCGTGTACCATACACAAGAAAAATAATAGAAAAATTAGAAATAAATAGAAAATTAGTTTAATTTTGGGTGCCATTAAAAACTACATAGACTGAGTAATTTATAAATAACCCAGCTGCAAAAGTTCAAGAGCATGATGCAGGCATCTAAAGGGAGCCTCTGCTGTTTCATAGTGTAGTGGAAGGGCAGAGAATACGTGAGAGGAAGAGCTTATCCTTTGCCTCGGGAACCCACTTCTGCGGTGACTGACCTGTGCCTGTGATGGAAGCACTGATAACTGAATAAACTGAGAACTGAATGGGAACTAATAAAGGTTAAACATCAGATATGAAGCTACCTTAGGGTTTCTGTTGCTGTGAAGGGACCATGACTACAGCAGCTCTTATAATGGAAAACATTTCACTGGAGTATCTTACAGTTTCAGAGTTTTAGTTCATTACCATGGTGGGGCTTGGCAGCATGCAGGCAGACAGGGTATGGGAAAAGGAGCTGAGAGTGCTGCTTCTTGATCTGCATGCAATACTATGATTATTCTGAGAGTGTTAAATAAAATCAAACGTCCTAATAGTGCCACTCCCTTGGAGGCCATTTCCTTTCAAACCACTATATGGACTAAACCTCTGAAACTGTAAGCCACCCCAACTAAATGTTTTCTTGAATGGAGGTCTAGAGGTCATTATGTGAAGTTGTGAAGGTGAAGCCTGGATTGCCTTAGAGACCCCAAGACACCAGAGCCATGGCATATCCGCTGAAGAAAATTGCTAACATGGAGTGGAACCAGTCCAGGAAAAAGAAGTGTGCTGCAGTCACCAAAAGTGAAAGAAAAGTTCTGAAAAGCATTTTGATATCAGATATGGAGATGGAGTTTGGAGTTAGCCCGTCTGGTTTCCAGTGTTGCTTTGGTTCAGCATTTCGTCACTATGCTCCCTTCTCTACATTTTGGAATGGTAAGTTAAGAGACTGCATGATTCTCAGAAGAGACTTTCAAACATTGTAGAGACTCTAATATTAGACTATGGGGACTTTTGAAGTTGGACTAAATACATTTTACATCATGGTATTGTTATAAGTTATGGGGCCAGGGAGTGAAATGTATTGGTTTTGAATGAAGTTGACCTCATAAACTCATAGGGAATGGCACTGCTAGGATCAGTGGTCTTATTGAAACAGGTGTGGCCGGCCTTGTTGGAGGATGATGTGGGAGTGTCATATAGTAATCTGTTGATTTCATTGGTTTAAGCAATAAAGAAACTGCTTGGTCTCATACGTTAAAACATAGGTGGGAGGAGTAAACAGAACAGAATGCTGGGAGGAAGAGGAAGTGAGCTCAGAGACTCGACACTCTCCTCTCTGGGGCAGACGCCTCAGAGAGACACGATGCTCCACTCTTGCGGGCAGAGGCGAGAGCTCTGCTCTTTGAGGCACACGCGATGAAGCTCCGACCCAGGATGGATGTAGGCTAGAATCTTCCCAGTAAGACCGGTGCTCACAGATTATTAGAGATGGGTTGATTGGGATATCAGAATTAGCCAGTAAGGGCTAGAGCTAAAGGGCCAAGCAGTGTTTTAAAAGAATACAGTGTGTAATTATTTTGGGGCATAAGCTAGCCAAGCGGCTGGGGTGCTGGGGACGCAGCCCTGCCACTCCTATTACTACAAATGGCGCCCCATGTTGGGCGCCAAAATGTAACAGTGTAAATGAATGCAGACAGATTGTAAATATATATATATATATATATATATATATTAGCTTTAATAGACTTACAGAACCACCGTTCCCGCGGAGACCAGGAAAGCAGAAGCAGTGGCTGGGAGCATGCTTGCCAAATTTATATGCAAACATTAGCCCGAGGCGAACACGCCCCCTAAGGGGCGGGACTTATCCCTACAGGAGGAAGTGTGTCAGTGTGGGTGTGGGCTTTGAGGTCTCCTATGCTCACGTTCTGTGTGACACTCAGGCCACTAACTACTGGCCGCAAGATGTAGGACTCTCAGCTATTTCTCCAGTACTATGTCTGCCTTCACGCTGCCATGTTCCACCATGATGATAATGGACTGAATCTCTGAAATGTAAGTGAGCCACCCCAGTTAAATGTTTTCCTAGAGTTGCCGTGGTCCTATGTCTCTTCACAGCAATAGAAACCCCAACTAAGACAAACCACTGGTGAGGTTTCATCCTGGGGGCCTTTCTGGGCCACAGCAGCACTCAGTCTTAGGGGAAGGATAATGTTGAATAGGTTTCAGGTGAGATGTATTTGAAATTTTCAAAGACTTAAAGGGCTTTGCATTTTCCTCCTTAACATAAACTGAAGGGTCTCAGAGAATGCTGTCACCAAACTCAATTCTGGCCACAGTGCCTCTCAAGCCAGGGAGTTGGCGGTATCGCCTCGTGTGACTCAGCTGTTTCCAGACTCTGTCTGGCTAAGAGTCTGCTTCTGTAACCAGATCATGAGTTGGGCCCATCTCATCAGTCTTCAGTGGTTCAGAGGCTGGCACAGTCCTGGTAATTACACAGATCTCTAGATCTGCCAGTCTTGCGAATGACAAGATCATCACACTTGTCACTTGTCACTAATCATGACTATGTTTTGCCAAATTCCCCAGAAAAATCACAAGAGTTTACAAATTACCCTGGAGACTTGCTTAGCTATTTTGTCTCCTGAAGAAATGATGGGTAAGACATTTCAAGCTGAATTTTGACTTTGTACAGCTTGAGCTAGGAGAGTTGAATCTTTGATTCATTAGCAGACTCACAAGGCACCAGGTTTAGGAACAGCTCTGGTCCTCATGCTAAGACTTAGGGAGCCCTGAGGGGCTCTCAGGAAGAATGGTTAGGAAATATTCTGTTTTCTTCAATCACCACACCTGTCTTAGTTACTTTTCTATATCTGCTAAGAGACATCATGATCACGGAAATCTATTTAAGAAAATGTTAAGGCTCATGGTTCCAGAGGGTTAGAGTCTATGATGGAAGCAGACTTGGCATGGCACTGGGTAGTAGCTGGCAGCCTACATCCTGATCCACAGACATAAGGCAGAAAGAGAGAGAGAGAGAGAGAGAGAGAGAGAGAGAGAGAGAGAGAGCGCAAAAATGGCATGGATTTTTGAAACTCAAAATCCAGACCCCAATGACATACCTCCAACAAGACCGTACCTCCTAATTCTTCACCAACTGAAGACCAAGCATGTATGTGTATGTATGTGTGTGTGTGTGTGTGGGGGGCTTTCTTATTTCACCATCCTATAAAACGTATTCATTTTCTTCTTGCATAGGTAGTTACTGAGTCGCTTGCTACTGGCCATTAAGAAAAGCATTTTTAAAGTAAGAAATATAATTATCTTCAAAGCCTATGATCTAATATGAAAATGGAGATGATTTGTGAAAGCATAAACAATGTTAGGAGTTAATTGTTTTCAGAAACTCTCACAACTTAAAATATGAGCATCTTTTTTATTCAGTACAAGGAGCCTAATATGAAGGTTATCTGACTGTGACACCTGTCACCCCAATGATTACTGGATAGGCAAATATCCCATTCCCCCCCCCTCACCATTCCATGCATATCCCTCCTGAAGCTGTGCCTTTGGTAGAAGAGGATGACCTTCCCTGATAGAAAAAAATAACCTCTTTCTCTGCACAAGGTATCAAATTCTTAGTATAGGGACACTGAAGGCAATGGGAAAGTTAAGAGAGCTGCATGGGTGTTTGACATTTCATCTCAGATTGGAAGTTTACATTGGGTGCTGTAGTGTAGTTACAACAAGAAAGGCTTACAGAGAGTTTCCAGCACCAAAGTCAAATAGATTCACTATTGCTAGGATAAGAGATGAGTGTGTGCTGCAACAGTCATTGTTTTATAACTAAATACTCTTTAAAAATGTGACATTTAAAAACTGTATTAGGTCTTTCATATAGTCCTGTTTTTTTGCTTAAATCTATGATTTGTTCCTTTTTGTGGGAAAAGCCAAAACAAGTCATAGCACAGCAAGCTTGATCACTATTTGAACCCAAGAAATCTATTTCTTTACTTGAAAAATCCTTTTAGAATGAGCTACTTTTATCATTCCTTCATCTTCATGTTTGAAATCAAAAACAAATGAGTACCTTTGCCCTTGAAGTCTACCATACTCTTTCACAACTCAGAATACAGGATTACAGGATCTCATTCTGTATTTCATTAAATGAGGATATGAGAAGGAATCTGAATTCCCTGAGAAGTAGTATTTGATTCTGGAAGAAGCCACAAGGTTAATGTATTCATGAATGGATGTGAGAAACCAAATTGCCAGTCTGGTTAATAACCCTTACAAGACACTCAGTTCTACATTCCTACTATTTCCAACCAAGTAATGTGTAGCACAGTCGTTCACAATGAGCAGAGTTGACTGAAGGTGAGAAGGGACTGAGAGGAGCTGCAATCTCTCAGGCATTTCTCCATTTCCTCTGGCAACACATGGGGCCCAGGCTGCACAGCTGCCATAGTGGGCCTCACCAAGTTCCAGGAAAAGCCGTAAGCCTGCACCACCCAGGAACAGACTGTCCATAGAAAATTCCTAACATCCAACCATTGTAGATAGGATCACCTGCCAGCACACACCCATCACTTTTCACCAGTACACCCCTAGACAAATGTCAGCCAATCAGGGATCCTGAATCTTAGAAGTTCTTCACCCCTACCTTTGCTACTCTAAAAAATTAACCCCAACTGAGCTCAGGGCTCTCCAATCACTTCAATATGTTGAACACATGGAGAGTCTGAGTTTGCAAACTTGTGTAAGAATAAAATGGTGTGGGATTTCCCTCTGTGTGCTGTGATTACCATTGATGAATGAAACTGTCTTGAACCTATAGCAGAGCAGAACTTAGGCGGGGAAAGGTAGGCTGAATGCTGGGAGAAAGAAGGGCAGAGTCAGAGAGAAGCCATGGAGCCACTGCTGGAGACAGATGTGCTGAAACTTTGCTGTTAGACCACAATCTCGTGGTGATGCACGGATTAATGGATATGGGTTAAATTAAGATGTAAGAGTTAGCCAATAAGAAACTAGAGCTGATGGGTCAAGCAGTGATTTAATTAATATAGTTTCTGTGTGATTATTTCAGGGCTGAGCAGCTGGGAACCAACAAGCGGCCCTCTTTACTACATAAAGGCTCTTTGTTTTTACATACAGGACTTGGTCTCTTAGGTAGGTTGTGGGGGAACTCCATGATCTGCGCGTAACACTTCATCCAAGGGAATTATTGTCTAGAAATGTCAGGTTGTATTGCTTAATGATGCTCATTTGCTTGACCTTTGTACCATACATTCTAGTCACAAAAGTAATAGTATGAAAAATATAGCCACTTATAAAATTTCATAGGGGAAACATCAAATTACTACAGTGTTATAGGTAAGGTGCTTAAAACATGAATTTCACATGTGTTTGATTTGATTAGATATAATAAATTACAAAGTGGAGTGGTGATTAATAGCTGCTGAAGATTTACAATGAATTATCCTAGGAAGACAACAGAATTATTGCTGATACAGAACATGCTCAAATTACAGAAAGTGCAGAATCTCCTTATTGGAATTCTGTGCAGCAATTTTTTTTTATCAAACATGTGACCAAAATGAATCAATCTATTGCATATTAGTTTGGGACTATGTAATATCAATATTAAGTCATAAATTGTCTCCAGACTATAGAGCAGAGATTACATTACTCCTCTTTAGATCTTAGGATGTTGAGCCCATTTAACATAATTTTTGTGAAGTATGCTATAAAGTAATTTCTAATACAAAGTTCTCTCTGTTAGAAGCAGGGTTTCTTTATTTTTCAAAAACGGTCTGTGTATAAGGTTGCAAACAAAAATACAGAAAAAAATTAAAATTGAATTTCATAAATAAGCCTACAATTCCACAACCTCCTCTTTCCGCTTTTGAAAGCTCACAGCATTCAACAGCTTTGCAAAGGGAATTGCCCCACAGCTATTCGTGTGACAGCACCCTTGGTCTGAAAAGGGCTTTCCTCTGTTTCTTGGAAAACACTTATCTTTCTAAATATGTTCGAGGGCAACATTTCTTGGAAGTCTTCCTGACCCTCTAAGCCATTCTTTTTTTTTCTCATGTTTTCTAGATGGTTTTTATTTCTTGATTCTAATCATTTATCATGGATACAATAGTATTTACTCACTGTGACCCAGAGAGTAAATTTAGTTTAGCAGTGACACTAATTTTGTTTACTAATTTTTAAACTTACATGGCCTCCTCGGCTCTTTAATTATTCATTCAAAACGTTACTTTTTGGTTTATTATGACACTGTTCATTGTCTATTTGTTTTTTCAAGACAAGGGTTTCTGGTTGTCCTGGAACTAACTCTGTCCGAGAACCAGGCTGGCCTAGAACTCAGGGATTTTACATACATACATACATACATACATGCATACACACACACAATAGTGTGTGTGTATGCATGTATGTATGTATGCATGTTTTTTGAAACAGTTTCTCTGAATAGCTTTGGTGCCTGTCCTGAAACTAGCTCTTTTTTACTAGACTCACCTTAAACTTAAAGAGATCCACCTGCCTGTGCCTCCCAAGTTCTGGGATTAAAGGCCTGCACCACCACCACCTGGCTATTTCTCTTAAGATGGTAAACAGGGCCGGGTGTTTGATCCCAGGGCTGGGGAACAGATACAGACTGATCTTTATGAGTTCTAGGCAAGCCTCTAAGCCATTCTTGCCTCTAATCTTTGGTAATCTCATTTTTGTATATCCGAGGCATTGTCCTAAACACACTTTACTGGAGCCACCAGCTTGTGCGGTGCTTGTTTCCCAACACTGATTATATATATTCTAATCTATGAACATATTACCTGACATTTTGAAAATTTCTAGCAATATTTGTTAAATCAAAGAAAAAGGTATCACTTAACATTAGGAGACATTGGAGGACATGGAATGGAGTTACTTGCTTGCTAAAGGACTTCTTTGTATGTTGGGATGGTGCTGTTTGGTACCAATTTACTGTATAATAAAAGATGTTGAAAGCAAAAAAGAAAATAAGCCTACAAAAGTAGACCAGTCTCAAATGTGGCACAGGCCTATCTGTACCCCAAACTATTAATTAAGTTGGGATTCTATATTTTATGACCACTGTACCAGAATAATAGAAATAAAAAACTGCTCACAATCCTAAGGAAGATATAACTGTTTTACAGTGTGGCTCTTGAGTCCTCCCATTACTGTTTTTCAACTTGTTAGATCTAGGCTGGTTTTTTGAACTACAGTGGTGATTTATCACCCTAGAATGTGGCAGAGGGATTGATATACCAACTCTGAGTGTAGGGTTCAAACTGTTCTCATTTCTACTTTCTTTGTGTCGTTGTTGCCCTGAATTTCTACCAAGTCCAGGCTAACTTTTTGATGAATGAATGAAATTTTTTCTTGGATTAGGAAAAGAAGTTCTCTCATCAGATATGGCCCTATTTCAGTTAACCCCAGTCAATTCACTGGAGGAAGAATTTTTTAAGTTAATCCCAAATAGGATAGATGAATCATCCAAAGTAATTAAAGACCTGGCAACATAAGGTAGAGTAAGGATTTTTATGATGTTCTGGGGGAAAGAACCCAGGGCTGAGGTGGGATTCCCCTCTGTATGCTATGAATATATTTTATTACCATTGGTTATTACAGAAGCTGTTTTGGCCAGTGGCTTAGTAGAATAAAGCCAGGTGGGAAATCCAAACAGAAATATAGAGAGAAAGTAGGAGGAGTCAGGGAGAAGCCATATAGCCATATAGCCATATAGCCACTGGAACTTTACTGATTAACCTCAAGCCTTGTGGTAAAATAGAAAATAATAGAAATGGGCTAATTTAAGATGTAGGAGCTAGCTAGAAATACACTTACTCTATTGGCCAAACAGTATTGCAATTAATATAGTTTCTGCGTGATTATTTGGGGTCTAGGTGGCCAGGAAACAAACAAACAGCCTCCATCAATACAGGGCCTAACTCATGCTAAACACTCTACTTATGAACTTCATGCTCAGTCTTGAGATGAGCATTGTTAAAAGCTAGAGAACAGTTTTAGTTTGTGCTAGATTTTTAAGGGCTCTGGATGAACATAATATCGAAGATAATTATTTGTTACAAGTGTGAGCAAAGAACATGGAAATAACTTTTATAAATCAAAGAAAAGTGCTTATTGAAATAGACATTTGTATCCTAAGTAAAAGAAAAAGTATAGAGACTGGAGAGATGGCTAAGCAATTAAGAACAGCTGATGTTCTTGTAGAAGACCTGGGTTCTATAGCTGTCACTCCTATCCTACCAGTCTGTAATTTGAATTCCAGGGAATTTGACATACTCTTCTGGCTTCCACGGACATATTCATGCACATCTGGCTTCCATGGATATCTTCATGTTCATAGTATACATACATATACTCAGGTGCACACATAAAGTAAGGAGTCTAAATCTTAAAAAAAATCAATAAAAAACATTCATTTGCTTCTTTTAAATGCATCATTGCTTTCTTTTTCTCTGTAAATATTATTATTAGAAATTTTAGTCAACTAGCCCATTCTGCATTATACTTACGTCAGATCTGGGTGTGAGTGGGGAAAGACTATCAAATTTTTATACATCATCAACAAACCAGTGAGTCAGCAGACTACTTGTTTATTAGACAAATGATTAATAAGCTTAGACTATTCAGGTTCAGAAAAGACAGGCACATAGGTTACTGGTAGAGGAAGAAAGCAAAAATAATATTTGAGAAACTTCGGATATCTAGATTTTGACTCTTGGCTAAGATAAGAGTGTGGGATTTATGGTGTGATCTTAGAAATGCTAAACCTGGTGGCCCCAGATTCAGTTTCTACAATCAATTTTTTTGTAGTGAACTAGATGGTTTGCCAGTCCATCTCATTATATAACTGAGGCCCATGGGTTCTTAAAATCTAAATTCTTTGCACAGATTTTGGTGGCTGCATCCCAAGGCAAGGTGTTTGATCCTTGTGTAGATTTGAGCAGCTAAGGGGTATGACTTGGACCTGTGATACTATACAGGGTTCTTTCTCTTGATGCACTGTTTTTATGGCCTTTTTAGATGAAAGTCCTAGTGCCAGGATGGGATATCACCAATGAGTTTTGGTCAGTAGACCCTTCAAGCCCAAAGAACTATTCAGGCAATTGCCACCGTGTCTGCTTTCCCGAAAGAACTAAATGGTAAGACCCTATTTCAAAACACTGTATGTTCTGGTTTTAGGACATAGAAAAACTGACATTGAAGCTTCTTCCCTGATAGCTACCTCTCATAGTGTCTGAAAGTACTAAGCAGGCTGCTATGGTAGAATTCCTGTCACCAATATTACTCAGTTGTGAATTTTCCATGTTACACCAACAACTGACTGGGCAACAGTGGCAGGTCTGTAACCAACTACTGTGTGATTACTGTGTTCAACTTTGAAAAAAATTCCTAGAATTGGACAGGGAATTTCCTGTTTATTTCAAAGCTCCTATTCACTCAATTGCATTTTATTAGTCAGTTATCTTATCTGAGAAAAGCAAAAAAGAACAATAATACCACTGTGGCTTTCCTTTTATTTTAAGCATTGAAGTGCACAAATAAACAAAAAACTGTTTTAGTAGATATAGCAGTTGCACAACTTCATGGAGTACCACATAAACAGAGTGCTGTATTGTGTAGCCTTTCCTGAAAGTTCAGAAGATACTCCCTTTAAGTAGAACCATCATGTTTTGAAAGGCAGTTATAAGGAGTGTATGTGGTCATGTTTGGAAGCATAATAAATACATTGGGAATGAAAGAAATTGTTCAACCTGAAGATCTGAAAAGCAAATCAGTCAGCCACTGGCTCTTACCTCAACCTCAGTCTGAAATGGCGATCCTGCCTCCTGGAATCTCAGAAGGAGACTGATGTCTGAGAACTGTCTCCCCCATCTTATATTCCTCTCTAGGGCTGGAATTAAAGTCGTGCACCATTGGGATTAAAGGTGCATGGTATTGTGGCTACTGGGATTAAAGATTTGTGTTACAATAACCTTGTCTATAAAACTGAATAGTAGGACTCTTTTACTCTCTGATCTTCAGGCAGTCTTTATTTACCAAAATACATTTGAAATGCCACTACAGGCACAGATTCTTTTCAGAACCTTTTGTTCATAATATTAACTACTATTTAAAATACCAACCAGACATTTATAAAACTTAACTGGCAACTTGATCAAATGATACCTTTAAAAAATATATTTATTTTCATAAAGCATGCTAAATGCATTCATGTTTTACAGTTTTGAGCAAATTTAATTTGTTAAATTTTTTTGCAGAGTGCTATTACAATAGCCATCTTCTGGAACTTGAAAACAGTCATATTACATAGAACTCAACATTACATACTAATGGCATTCATTAGAATAAAAATTTGTGTATATTATGACTTTCAATACTAGCCTGGTAACTTTGGCCCTTTCTCAGCATGCAACTTTGGTGTCTAACTGAAGTCTGAGGACAACCTCCTGAGGTGCACTTTATTAACCTGAAGGTTTTGTAAATAGTTGTACGTAGGTCCTGAAAATTGTGAGGAACTGTCAATTTAATGTGCACTGTATGCCCTCCTAATCTTCTTACACTTAGTGCTAAGTTTAAAACAACCAGAAATTCCAATCCAGTACCCTCTGAATGAAACTAGTGCTTAAGGAAGAGTCTGGAAAGTGTTACAGTAGCTTTGTATCAAACTGGAGACAGTTTGACTCCATTCCCCATCAGTTGGGCCAGAGAACTTAAGAGTGCTGCCCTTTAAGTTAGCATATGGACAAACATTGAAATTCATTTGAAAAGGGACCCACTTTTTCCAGCATGTTGCTGCAATCTAATTTTGCCACAGTGTGATGCTGCCAACGGGTATTGCCATGTAAAGTAGCATGTGCAAGGCTAGTGATACAGGTGAGTAAAAGAATATAAAGTCCAAGTAAGATTCTTCTAAAGTCCACTGTAAGAGCAGCAGCAGGAAAGTTCTTAGAAAAAGGGTTGCGCCTCTATGAGGGGGTGAGTTTTCTTTTTACAACAAGAAAGGGTGAACTTATATTTTTATCCTATCATCTGCAAAAGGTCTTATTCTGGATAGATAGGGGAGAACCCCACTATTCTGTTAATTTTTAATTCTTTTTGCCTCAAGTTGTCTTTCTTGAAGTGGGAGGATTGAGAAGTGCACCGTTGGTCAGGTGAGTTAGGCTCTAAAGGGATTCACCGGGGTGAGGCTCTAAGCAGCAGTGACCTGCTTGCTAAAGTGAAGAAACTTGGGTTTTGATTTAGCCTTTTATCTCTATATAGTTTTGGTAGTCTTGCTAACAGATATTCGCCTTGGGTGAAAATCAGAGTTCTCATTCAGAGGGTTCCAAGACATCGGATCATTTCACTATCAGCTGCTGGACTTAGTGACTCACAATCCTTGTTGACGTAGAAACCACTTATGACCCATTTTATTTAAGAACTTCATGCCTTCCACTATACTTAAGATGTAAGATGAGTCTATGTTGGATATTTGGCCAACATTAACAGTGCTGTGCCAGAAATTACCTAGCATAAAAGTGTAGGCAGAAATGTCAGTAAATCACACTAACATTAAAATCAAATTTATCAAAGTGAAACAAGAAAACTTATTAGGAAGAAGAGAAAAAATATCAACTACAGACATTTAAAAGAAATAGAAATTATTCAAAGCTGATGACAATAGAAACTAGGGATGGTCGGTGAATAAAACCATTCTCAGATAAGTTTTGGAAATGAAGCTGAGGATTTGCCTGGAATTTCCAAGGGTCCCAGTGAGGTTAGTTTCCCTCATTAAGCTACAATCCTGGCTACCATCTCTTTGGGAATGGGTTATATTACATCTAAAGATAATCAAACACATTGCTTAGCCTTGTCTTTAACTTCAATAGTCAGAACCTCTTCCCCAGTCTCAGTAGCAGGAGCCACGCGAATGATGAGTGATTGACAGGCAGGTCCCCTGGGGACAACTCCCTTTTTAATCACCTGGGGCCTTTCTTCAGCTGTAGTAGAACTTCCTCTGCAGTGGGACCTGTCCAGTGCTTTTTCTGCTGGCTCTGTTCCTTCATCTTCATATTCTTTTCCTTTCTGCGCTCTTCCTTTTGAATTTTCACCTTTTTTCTAGAAGAAGCCATGATAAAGAACTAGTGTTGAAACCATAATTGATATGTTAGCGTCACCACCAAACGCCATCTGCGATGAGGTGGATATAGGAATCATGTCAGTCTGCCGCACATTGTCATTTCTTACTGTTTCCATGATCGATTGCTTGTGTATTATGTTTATTTTATGGAGATTATATTTTAAATTTTAAATGTTTATTTTTAATAAAAATATACTATTTGAAATAGAAGGCCTGGCTTCCTTCCCAGTCATGGCAGAACCTCATGAAAAAGCTCACATCTCTTTTCTTGTTTAATCTTCTTAGTCTCATAAGTATTTGAGCTATTTTTCTTAATTTACGTGTGTGTGTGTGTGTGTGTGTGTGTGTATGTGTGTGTGTAGTTTATATGCTACAGCATCCATGTGGAAATTAAGGGCAACTTGAGGGTACTGATTCTTTTTTAAATTTTTTTTAAAGGCTGTAATGTGGTCCATTGAGTCACATTTGCCCCCAAGTCCATGTATATATATGTGTATATATATATATATATATATATATATATATATATATATATATTCTATTTTATATATATTCTAATTTTAAGCCATGGTCATTCAATACGATGCATGGAGTTATTCCAATTTTTTTTTTTTATCTATTAAGGTTTCCTTTGATACCTAGTATATGGTCAATTTTTTAGAAGGTTCCATGAGGTTCTGAGAAGAAGATATATTCTTTTATGTTTAGATAGAATGTTCTACAGATGTCTATTAAGCCCATTTGATTTATAACATCCATTGGTTCCCTATTTCTCAGTTGAGACTCTGTCAGACCCATCCCGTGGTGAGAGTGGGGTGTTGAAGGCTCCCACTGTTAGTGTATGGGGTTTAGTATATGATTTAAGCTTTAGTAGTGTTTCTTTTACATGAGTGTGCCCAGGTATTTGGTTCATAGATCTTCAGTATTGAGATTTCCTCTCGATTGATTTTCCCTTTGATAATTATGAAATATCCTTCTTTGTCTCTTCTGACCAACACAGACATGCAAACATCTCTGACTTGGGCCTACTCCCTCAGCATTCAGCATTCACTCCCTCATACCTGCTCCTATGTCTTTTCTTTTTTGTTTGTTTGTTTTTTCGAGACAGGGTTTCTCTGTGGCTTTGGAGCCTGTCCTGGAACTCGCTCTGTAGACCAGGCTGGTCTCGAACTCACAGAGATCCGCCTGCCTCTGCCTCCCGAGTGCTGGGCTTAAAGGCGTGCGCCACCATCGCCCGGCTGATCCTATGTCTTGGCTCTGCTCTCAGGAGGTCACTTGCTTGGGCCTGTTCCTGTGGATGTTCCTTGCTCAGGCCTTCTCCCACGGAGGTCCCTGCCTCGACCTGGTCTCGCAGAGTTCTCTAGCTTGGGCCTGCTCCCTCGGCAGTCACTCCCTCATACCTGCCCAAGGGTATTGATTCTTTCTTCCACTATGTGGGTACTGGATTGAACTCAGGCTGGTAGACTTGGCTGCAAGTACTTTCTCTCTGGCCCCAAGCTTTGGGCTTTTAACTAGTTCTATTTATTCGTATAGATGTAGAAATCTCACATCTTTAGTGCATGCATTTCTTGTACAAATTGTTATTTTATGCTGCTGTAAGTGAGGCATTTGGCTTTTTTACCACACTGTTAGGTGTATAAGTCAGAGATCCAAGTTTTAGAATCTTAAAATGTGATGCTATTGTAATATTTGTTTTCCCCATTTTCTGGAAGGTTCATGGCTAACCATTTCTAAGTGCAGGAGAGAGTATAAAAACTAACTTCAGAAAATTCAAACACCTGTTCTATTTCTAAATATCTGTTCACACAGATATTACGAGCATTAAAGAAAACAGAAACAACTAAAGGAGAAAAAGACAGCATAGTTTCACTGTCTATACATTCCTAGGAGTTACCAGACAGCTCAGTGTAAATCTGCATGTTTACTGACAGCTTGCACCATAGTTCATTGTGACCTAATCCAAACTTGTTGACTGGGTCTGTTAATGACAGCGATGGCTTGATAAAATATATAGGACTATTTCCGTTTTTTTAATATTTTGTTATATGTTGACTGAATATTTGTGAAAATATTTGTTAGTTTTTTGTGAAGATGTTGTTAACTGGCATGCTATTGACATGATTTATATTGTCACATTTCTATGTGTATGTATTTGTTACTATGTGTTGTGAAATGTCCCCCATAGAGTCATGTGATTAAATACTTGATCATCAAGTGGTGGCAACGTTTGGGATTGTAGACACTTTTAGGAGGCAGACTGAGTCTTGTTGGGAAAAACTGAGTCTTTGGATGTGGGTCTTGAGATTCTGTAACATGGCTCCACTTTCTGCTTACTCTTTGCTTCCTGTGTAATGGAACCATCTGGTCTCCTGCTCCTGCCACCATGCCTTCCCTACTGTTCTAGACTGTAACCCTTGAATGATAAGCCGTATTACCTCTTCCCATGCTTTTCCTACTGTTCTAGACCATAACCCTTGAACGATAAACCATTACCTCTT
This sequence comes from Microtus ochrogaster, assembly GCF_000317375.1. NCBI lineage: Eukaryota > Metazoa > Chordata > Mammalia > Rodentia > Cricetidae > Microtus > Microtus ochrogaster. The sequence goes on along the minus strand of NC_022031.1, from coordinate 66,153,827 downwards.
CCTCCCTTAAGTTGCTCCTCATCAGATATTTTGTCATTACAGCTGGAAAATAACAAAAATGCTGTGATTCCTGTTAATTCTTGTGGCCATGCTTTTACTACTGGTGCTTGTTTTATCAAGTTACCCTGAACACTGAAGTCACAAATATAATCATTGCTCCCAGGAAAAATGCAGGGTCAGTTTCCTATGTTTTTGTCAACTGATTAATAAATAACTTTATTGATTATATGTTTTTCTTTATAAATACATTACTTAATATATCAAACTAACCCATGAATTATGCATTCCCACACTGAACTCATAGATAATTTCACTGTAACTTGTAACTGGAGTAAAGATTGAAATACTATATTTCTTCTCTCAGTGATATCATAGAATTTTATACTTAGGATGTTTGGGCAGTTTTCAAGTACTATTCTTAGTACAACAAAGTCATCAAAAATTGAATTAAAAACTCAAGACTACAAAATAAAACAAAAAAAAAAGCCATGGTAACAAATAGATTGCATTGGTCCACTTATTTGCATAAGATTCAAATATAAAACAGAAGTGAACTTGAGGTAAACCTAGCTGATAGTGCATCAAATTTCCTCTGTTTTTCTTTTAGTATTTTACTGGTCATAAAAAATGACCCAAAAACATGTGTTGATTTGGGAGCTACCAATAAATTATAGTAAGAAGATTCACTCATATAGAACACATGAACAATTAAATTTGAGTGTATTTTGGATATGCATGCTAGCTTAAAGTGAACTAGTTCTGATTTCATGTAATGATAAACGGAGATGAAGTTTAAATAATAAATGCCAATATAAAGCACAATTGCTAGCATTAGATTAGCCCAAATTGCCCAATGTCTGAACTAGATCCTGCCTGGATGTACACCACGCAGCGTTTCCCCTCTTCAGCTCCTAGCCTCCCATTCTCTGTGCTACCATCAGTCTTGTTACCTGAGTGGTTTGTGCTCTCTTGCCTTTGAGGAGTCTAACAAGATCTGCTTTTCTTCTGCTTCCCAAGAGAGCTTTAAATATTTTGGGTGTCTCTTCTTTTGGTGGGAAAAGAAAGGCAGGTCCTGTCCTTGGAGGGGTTGCCCGTGTGCTCTTCCCATTCTCTCTTAGAAGAACTCTGGAGACAAAAGAACATTGTTTTCAGTAGCTCTGTGACAGCTTTCAAGAATTCCCCCTGAAAAATGGTAATTTCTCCCACCCATGAATTGTCAGTGGGTACTCACTTTCAGTTGAGGAATATCTCACGAAGAATGTTGTAGTTTACTTCATGTAACACAATTATCCTCATCTTAGATTTTATGGGGTAAAAACAACTTTCTCTGCTCCCTCCATATAGTATCTCACTCTGTAGTTCAATCTGGCTTGGAACTTGGTTCAGTCCTCCTTTCTCAATTTTCCAAGTTCTGGGATTCTAAATGCACCACCACACCTGCTTCTACTGGGGCTTTATGGGTCATACCTGGCTTTCTTCAGGAGGAGATTTTTAGAAGATGGATAATGCTGTAGAATTTCTTGAAGAGTCTTTTTGTCCAGAATTAAAAGATTGGCAAACCCGTGGGCCACCACATCTGCAGTTCGACGGTTTCCTCCCCGTTTTGCCAGGAGGCTGTGGGATAGAAAAGCAGGTCTTTGGTAACCAGTTCGCTCACCCTCCATCGATTTTCCTTTTAAATCTCAAACAAAAATTGCAAATTTAATTATTCAATTATACATTTTAAATGTGGTATCACAAGGTAAATTCGTAAGATGTTGACTTTCCTTCAACATAGTATGTTCTTCCCAATGGGAAATAGAGAATATTCGGCAAATACTGTGCACTTACTGCCTTTAGTCCATGGGTCATTTTAATTGTCAACTTGGCACATTCTAGAATCACCTGGAAAAGGGAGTCTAAATGAGACATTGTCTAGTCAGGGTGTATCTTGCTTATGTTAATAGAGGTCAGATGACTTGCCAGTGGTGACTGGCATCATTCTCTGAGCAGGGGATCCTGGACTGTATAAAGAGTAGAGAAACAGAGCTGAACATTAGCATGCATGCATGTGTTCATTGCTCTCTGTTCTTTATTATAGATTTAACCTGACTAGTTGCTTTCAGTTTCTACTGCCTTAACTTCCCTGCAATGGTGGACTGTTATGTAGAGTTGTGAACCAAACATACCCTTTCTTTCTTAAGTGCTATTGTCAAGGTATATATCACAGTAACAAGAAACAAAATGAAGAAAGCATTTTATTTTAAGCCCTCTGGACACTTAAGACACCACTTATTTTAGAAAAAGCATAATTATTCACCTCAGATATCAGAAAAGCTCTCTTCTCAAGAGAATTGCGGAAGATGGCTGTTGTGGTAGTTTGAATGTGATTGGCTCCATAATCTCAGAGTAAGTGGCACTATTAGGAGGTGTGACTTGGTTGGAGTGGCTATGGCCTTGTTTTTAAGAAGTGTGTCACTGTGGGATCAGGTTTGAGGTTTCCTGTGCTCAGTTGACTTCCTGTTGTTTGCAAGATGTAGGACTCCCAGCTACTACTATAGCTCCAAGTATGCCTACATGCCGCCATGCTTCCTGATGATAATGGACTGAACCTCTGAAAGTGTAAGTGAGCCACTCACCCCAATTAAATGTTTTACTTTATAAGAGTTGTTGTGGTCATGGTGTCTCTTCACAGCAATAGAAACCCTAACTAAGACAACTGTATCACATACTTTTCATACTGAGAACTGTAAAATAAATACCAGTGAATTACAACCATTCATGCTCTGTATTCATCTGATCTCCTATTTGTGGGAAAACACTTTGTTAGAGCTTTATCCCTGCTGAGGAAGCTGTATTTTCTTTAGTGCACCGCTTATAGTTTTTTTGTTTCATCTAAGGGATGGAAAGCAAAACAAGTCCTGTAAGATGGAGACTTAATCCTATGCTTTTAGATTATTTCCTTTCCTCTATACCTTATGTACTACATAGGACTCCTATGTAGTACTGATGACTTGCAATGGAAACAGATAACTCCTCTGAAGTGTGGTCATTAATGGCGAAAAAGAGAGAGCACAAGAAAGAATGTGAAACTCTTGTCACATTTACCACAGCTCCTAGTCAGAGTAGCATAAAACTTGATGCTAAATGTTCATTTACCTCAGTTCCTATTACCTCATTCCTAGCTTTCAATAGAGACAATTACAAATTACATAACAAAACATACGTTAAAAAAGGAGATGACACATGTTTTAGAATTTATAGACAGAATTTTAAAAACTCTGATTAATATGGTAAGGAATATAATGAAAAGAGAATCACTGAAGAATAAGTAACAAAAACAGGTGAAAATTCTAAGAATCTAAAAGAAATACAAGGAATCAAAAATGCTATAACTGATATGAAAAATGTTTCTGATGGACTTGGAAACAAGTTGGCCTGAGAAAGAATCAATGAACCTGAAGATAATAGACACTCTCCATATTGATACGCAGAGGAGCAAGCAGAACTGAATTAGGAACACAAAGAACTAGGGATCATTTTGAAATATGGGACATACACATAACCAGAATACCAGAAGGACACAGAAGAAAAACAGTAAGCACATTCCAAGTATAATAATCAACAGTTTTCCAAAATTAATGACAAATACCAATCACAGAAGTAGAGAGATTGGATAACTCCAGAGTAGATAAATAATTAGTGCATCTCTATGCTGGCATTGGAGATGTTTTCGTCTATAGTAGGTGACTATTAATACAGAGACTCACAACTGGCCAATGTGCAGAGAATAACATACTATAAAGTGCACAGCTGTAAATGTATATAACTTATCCCAAAATTTAGGGATCATCATGGCATCAAGAGGGGGCAGAAGGATTCTAAGAGATGGATGTAGTGGACATTTTTAGTGAAACCGTATTTGCAGACATGACAAATGCACGCATGAACCCACAGTGGCCATGATTGTATGAATAAGTCAGCAAAAAAAAAAATCTTAACATGAATGGTGGGAAGGCTCATGAAGTTCCACTCCTAATTGAAGATCTGCAGGCCGCTGACAGCTAGCGGTGGAGGGAGAGTCTTCAGGAGGCTAATCAGTCTCCAGCAGGTGGTCCCATACCCATGCCCATTAAGTGGATTCAGTTGACTTAAAATAGAGCACATGAAGTTGAGAGGGAGAAATGGGAAGGGGTTTAGGAAAAGGCTTAGAATCAGGGTTGACTTGATCAAAACAAGTAATGTACATGTATGAAATTCTTAAGCACTAAAAAAAGGAAAAGGAAAGATAACTATAACAAATAAATAAAAAACCCTCAACTACCCTTAAAGCATATTATATTCAAACTACAGGAAACCAAAGACAAATACAAAGAATAATCTTGAAAGAATGCTAAAGGGGGAAATACTTAAGCTACACATAGACCTGGACCACAGCAGATCTTTTTCTATAAACCAGTCTCATCTCTAGACAGTGGAGTGCAATATTCAATGTGGAAAAAAGTCTATGACCTATAACTCTATTTAGTGAAAGCATTCTTTAGAAATGAAGGAGAAACAAAGCTTACTCAAATGAAAAAAATTGCGGGAATCCATTCCTAGGAGACCTGCCCTGAAGAATATGTTCAAAGAATTTTCAAGAGAAAAAAATAGACCAGAAACTCATGCCTACATAGCAAAGGAATGAACACTGGGAGAGGAGTACATGAAGGGAAATAAAATATATTTCTCTTGTACTTATCTAAGAGATGATTAAGTGTCAACAGCAGTGTGTGCATGTGTGTGTGTGTATGTGTCTCTGTGTGTGTTTGTATGTCTGTGTGTGCGGCGGTAATAACAGAATATGGGCAGATGAATGATAGTGTCCTGGGGTGAGGAGGGAGGAACTGTGATAAGGGGCACTCTACACATGAAGTATCACCTGAAGGCAGACCTAGACCTAGCTTAAAATATACATGAAAACTTTAGGGAAAGATTACTGTTTTCAAAGTTTGTTTGTACTTTCATTTTGAGATTGGGCATCACTGGGTAGCTGTGGCTGACTTCAAAACTGAGATACTCCTGCACTACCTCCTGAGTAGGGTTATAGGTATATGCCAGTGTACCTTGCTAATAATAATTATTATGTTGAGAAAGGAGAGAGAAATGAATCATGAAAAAATGTTCAACTGAAGTTGAGTTGGGTTGGCTACTGTGGTACATCCTATAATCTAAACACTTGGAAGACTGATGTAGGAGGATCAAGGATTCTAGAACAGCCTGGACTGTAGAACAATTCACTATCAAAACAGGACAAAATAAATCTAAACAAAAACAAAACAAGAAACAAACACCAGAGCAGAAATAAAAAGGTGAGGAAGAGAACCTAATGCAAAGTTGGGCACTTCATCTAACATTGAGGATAGGGGCTGGGGAAGGGAAGCTGAGGCTCTCTAAACCACTGAAGAATGAAATTACTCCTCCAAGACAGAATGCATGTATTTAGAATCTTTCAGTGTGACTGATTGTTTACTTTAATCAACAACTGCTTTTCCAGAGAGGACAAAAGAAAGAAATTTTATTACATCTATGTAAATATCTATGCAGCATTCTATGCATGCATGAGTGTATGTGTGATCTATACCTAGCTAGCTAGCTATCACCCATCACAGTATCTGTGAAAATCATCTTTTTAATAACTCATCTACCCTAATTTCTACCCGCCTTTCTATTTTTCTAGTAAGTGGGAGAAAATTGGTCAGATAAGGTAGTTTCATTCACACTCCTGTGGTTTTTAATACAGAGTAATCAAGTAGTTAGACAGGACAAGATGTCATTGGGAAGTTTAATCTGAACCCCAGAGAACCTCAGCGAGCATGCCAAACTATGTGTGAACGGAAATACCATATTTAAATGTCAGGCTATTTTGAGATTTCTCAAGCTTTAATTAAACTTGCATACAGGTTGCATGTTTGGAGTGCCTGATGAGTTTCTGAACGGAAGAAATAATAGTCTGTCTGCCAGATGGATTTTGCCCAAACTCTCTCAGCAATGTTTTAAATAGCATCTTTTTCCCCTTTTATTCACAAAATGCTTCCCCAGCATTCCACTGGTGAAAAGTTTTACTCATTAAATTGCTTAGTAAGAAGGCCCCTCCCTCAATGTCCACGGCTTCATGAAGTAGAGTTTCCCAAAGGCCCTGTGCCAGAGGACAAATAGCCAATGGTACAATTAAATGTGTCCAGGTTAAAAAAGAAGCTTGTACTGGGCAATAGTCGAGGAAATGAAGGGATCTCTTCTGGTCCTGGACCCATTTGTTCCTGTGACCTTAGAGAGTTTAAGGGATTTTTTTGATTTTTCTGTTCATTCATGTGAAAAGGCTGCAGGATTAGGAACCAAATCATCACCTTATATATCCATTTATGAACCCATTACTAATCACTTTTGCTGAAAACAGAAGCCTCTTTCTCTGCTACAGGAAGCTGATTATCCTTAAAAGACTGGCTTTTTGTGTTCTTGTGGTATTCAGATATGAAAGGGTTCAACTGGGCAAGACCTCTTTCTGAATTCTTAACCCTAGTTTGTGGTATGCAATTAGACATTCAGAGCTGGATGCAGGAACCCAAGTAGTTCTGTGGACATATTAGAGAGACTGTGTTTAGAGAAACTGTGTAAAAGTCATCTACCAATGGGGACACACCCACACAGACACAGACCGTACACAGACACATACACAGAGACAGCCAGCAGACGGATACACACACACCTGTTGCTTGAAAGCATTTCCCAACATTCATGTATTATAAAATCAATCCTAAATTGATATATTAATACTATTTGGAAGTTGATCCTTTGGGTGACAATTAGGTCATATTGGCAGGGACTTCATTAAAATAAGGAGCTCCAGCAGGGTGTGGTGCCGCAAACCTTTAATCCCAGCACTAGATTAGGTAGACAGAACACTGAGTTCCGGAGCAGCCTGGTCTACACAGTGAGTTCGAGGTTAGGCAAGGCTATATAGTGAGAGCCTGTCTCAAAAAAAGAAAAAGGAAGTTGCTTTCTAAAATGAGTCAGCATGCTTGCTCCCTCAAACATAATGTAATACAGCAGCCATCTTCAGAGTCAAGAAAAAGGTCTCAGCTGATGCCACTACTTAGACGTCACTGCTTGGGAAGAACTTCAGAGAACTGAGAGAGAATTTCTATTTCTTGGAAGTTATCTAGGTTTGAGTATTTCATTACAATAACAGAAAACAGACTAAGACAAACCTTTACATATGCATATATCACATATACTAGCATCTCAAACTATGGGCTGTGAACCTGAATATGGTCACATGACTGAATTGAGTGGCTGTAAAAATTTGGCAACAGGAAAATACTTCTGATCATACAACAATTAATTCAAAATCAAACACACAGTGGATCAATCATGTGATTTCAATGGTTGTGCCATACAATACTGACAAGTGCTTGCCAGAAACATCTCTGCCAGAGTCAAGACAACTGTGTATTATGAATTAGCATGCTTTACTATTCATATGAAGTTTTATACATCTATCAAAACATAAGAATTTAAGAATAGAAAAAAAAAGACCTAAATATTTTTCTACCATCATTACTCAGTATCTAAAAATCAAATTAATACTGTCTTTGAGTTGCATGGGAATCTTTAATTTATAAATTTCTATTGAAGTTGCTTAGCAATTTTTAAGTAAATTTTGAGATGAAATTAGGCAGAATTTTCAAGAATTCCTGGAATATCCATAAACATGGTTCTACCATTTTGTATTATATAAGGTTGTAAATTTATACTCTCAGCATTAATGAATATGAAATTACAATATCCATCAACTTTGGAAACAGTGTATATGCCCTCTGTCCTTTGGTTTCAAATATTCAACCAGGATTTAATGTTGTAGAAGTAAACAAGAATATTTAGCTCATAAATATGAAAATTTGCCTTTACCTTAATAAATGGTAAACATAGCAAAAATTGCTTGTTTTAACACAAGTAATATTTCATTATATTAAGCATGAGGCAAACAAGGTCCAGGGAGACTTAATTCTTAAACAAAAGTCATATCCATAGAAATACACCACATTATTTGAATGTGGTTTACCATATTTTGTTTTTTGAAAGGCATTCTTACAGAAAAGTACAACTGGAGATAATAAAATGATGACAAAATACTATACTAATTATAAAGACATCAAATTACATCCAAGCAGTGTTTTTATTTTTATAATTATTCTCTGTGAATGGTAGTGCATACCTGTAATCTTAGCATGTATAAGGCAGTGGCAGATGGATCTCTATGAGTTTGAGGTCAACCAGGTTAACAGATAGAATCCCATGCCAACCAGGGCTACATAGTGAGACCTGGTTGTTCTGGAATATTAACTGAAGACGTGTTACATTTGTTTATGCTGTGGAACAGTTGATTAATAATGCAAAGATGTTTTGCATTCTTTTATGTTGTATTTGTTTAACTCTGTGTTACTTTGCCTGTCTAAAACACCCGATGACTTAATAAAGAACTGGATGGACAATAGCTAGGCAGGAGAAAGAATAGGTGGGGATGACAGGCAGAGGGAATATATAGAAGGGGAAATCTGGGGAGAGAAAACTGGGGAACAAAAGATAGAGGAAAGGAGGAGGTCAGGGACCAGTCACCCAAATACACAGCAAGCCACAGAGTAAAAAGTAAAGAAAGGTATATAGAATAGAGAAAGATAAAAGCCCAGAGATAAATGGTAGATGGAATAATTTAAGAAAAGCTGGCTAGAAACAAGTCAAGCTAAGGTCGGACATTTATAAGCAAAAACAAGTCTCTCCGTGTATTTATTTGGGAGCTGGGTGGCAGGCTCTTGCAAAGAGAAAAGAGTAAAAACAAAACAAAACAAACAAACAAAATACAACATGTATTAGTAAATAGATATTTTTTATGATTATCATTAAATATTTGATTTTCACACTTATTTAGTATACCTACATATCCTTGGTCATGTAAAAAAAAAAGACACAGGCTAAGAGTCATGAGTGAAAGAAGTTTAAGAAGCCTTGGCATGTATATTATGCATATGTAAGTGTGTACAAGTATTATTTTTTTTCAGAAAAAGCTGTAATATACAGGTAGTCCCTGATCATTTACTGATTTCAACTTTGCCTCAGTGTGGTCACACATGAAGTCACAAAGTACAATGTTGTTGGGGTCCTCTGAATTGGTGCAGTGCACTGTACAGCTCTCTCTAGCAGAATCACTATATGTAGAAACACAGGGGACAATAGACTATAAAAGAGTAGGTGCTGAGTGTAGAAACATGAGAAAAGCAATGGGAGCATAGGTGACAGCAAACATGGATGAATTGGAGGACAAACTACATGCCGTATCTACTAGACCTTGGCAGCCTGTGCAGTGTCTGTGCAAACTAGAGAAATGTAGTATTTCTGGAAACATGTAGTATTGTGGTCACAAATATTAGGTAGAAGAATGCCTTTTTTTTTTTTAAAACAAAGTAAAATCACAGAGGTATAACTTTAGTACTTCCCAGGGCAGAGAACATAGTTGGAACAGTCATAAGTGGCTGCTCTGGTACTTCCGGTTGGAGGGGGTGATGAAGAAATAAATGCACCAATAAACATCTTGCTACAAAGAAAAATGGTTCAAAAAGTGAATAAAGTTTGACAAGAAAATATAGGAAGGAGACCTAGAAGGTTCCTACAGTGGGGAATGCAGGAAGACCCCAAACAAGCTGAGATGTAAAGAAGGAGGGTGGTGGAGGAGGTGGGTGGGAAAAGTATGCAGGCAGAAGTAAGGGCCTCTGCAAAACAGCCTGTCCCTGTAGCTGGACAGATTGCACAGTCAAGGAACTGGAAGAGATTAGCAGGATGTTTGGATTTAGCATGTAACCAGAAGTAGACAGGCAGACAAGGCTAGATGCTATAGGACTTTGTAAGCCAGAATAAGACCTCTGTACATATTCTTAAGAATAGCACGTGCATTTGGGCGTGATCAGATCAGTGTTTCCCATAATCATTCAACTGGAGATTAGAAGGAGGGTTCTGGGGAATGTGGTAGCAGATGTCTGGTCAGATGTGGAGGTGACTCGGACTAACATTTCTAATCCACACTGAAACATATGAACCCGTCAAAACTGGACTTGACAGATGCTGCCCCAATATGTAGCTATGACATCCTTCACTCTTAGAGGGCCTGCAAACCAGCTCCCAATTAAATCACACATGGAGTATTATTCTTTCTTATAAAGGCCCAGTCTTAGCTTGGCTTATTTCTAGCCAGCTTTTCTTAAATTATCCCATCTGCCATTTGTCTCTGGGCTTTTATCTTTCTTACTTCTGTATATCTTATTTTCACTCTTACTCCATGGCTGACTGTGTGGCTGGGTGATTGGCTCCTGATGCCCTCGTCTCCTCCTCTCACTCCTAGATCTCTCTTGCTCCTTTCTCCTTCTCCTCCCAGATTTCTCCTATTTATTCCCTCTGCCTGCCATCCCTGCCTATCCTTTCTCCTGTCTTGCTATTGGCCATTCAGCTCTTTATTAGACCATCAGGTGTTTTAGACAGGCAAAGTAGCACAGCTTCACAGAGTTAAACAAATGCAACATAAAAGAATGCAACACATCTTTGCATCATTAAATGTTCCATGGCATTAACAAATGCAACACATCATAAAATAATATTCTACAGCAGGGCATAAACCTCTCTCTGTCTGTTTCCCTCCCTTACTGTACCATATATTTGCTCACTATAATGGTGCCCAACTGCCCAGGGCCATGGGATGTGGCTTCTCTGTCCACTCAGAGCAAACTTCTCTGAGCTGGCATGTCTTGAAGAATTTTCTGAACTGAAATTCCCTCCTTTCACATGACTCTAGCTTGTATCAAGTGGGCATAAAACTGGCCAGGACAGAGACTCCTTTAGGTAATGATCTCATTTTTTAAATTAAAATTTTGACAGTCTTTCTATTATATAGCCCTGACTGTCCTGGCATTCGTTCTGTAGACCAGGCCTTGAATTCCAAGATCCTCCTGCCTCTGCCTCTGGAGTGCTAGGATTAAAGGCATGTGCCACCACCACCTGGCAAGTCTTTCTCTCGTGTATTTCTGTGGAACATTAGGATCCAAATACCAGGGTCTGAAGATAGAACCTTCACTACTCTTCAAAAGAATATGGAAACAATTATGTGTATGATTGATCAGCACTGCAGTCCCTAATGTGGGTAGAGAAAGGATTTGTCACCTGATTGTTATAGTAAAGTATAAGGGTGGTCTGCATAAGGTATGTCCATGTGCTAGGTGTCAAAAATCTGTGGAAAAGGTATATTTGAGGATATCCTTGAGATGAAGAGCTTGCTGGCCATGGTATCATACTACTTTAATTAGAGAAACCCTGTCTTGAAACACCAAAAGAAAAATAAAATTAAGAAGCAGCTTGAAGTTTTCAGATTATTGGAGTTGTGTCTTTGAAGGGATTGTGGGAGTTTAACTCTTTCTCTCTCTCCCTCTTCCTCCTCCCTCCTTCCCTTCGTTTCTCTCTCTTTCTTTTGACCTCAGCCATGAAGTAAACAGTGTTGCATTATCATATGATCCTGATATGCTATATTGTCTCAACATGAGCTAATAATGACAACATTAATTTGTGGTGGGGCAGAACTCTGAACCCATGAGCCCAAGCAAACCTTTTCTTGTTACAAGGTAATTAATTACCTCTGGTATTGTTACAGTGAAGAATTAGTTAATACACAAACTAGCCTCAAAAGCTTGCCAGATCTGAAAGACATGCTGGCCCCAGGTGGCATTTGTATTCTATAGCCTCCTGTGAATACTTGGATAGTTTAACTTTAACAATTTATGGTTGGAGATGTCACTATTCTTAATATAGTTAGGATATAAATAAAAACTATTATTGACTGTATAGATACATATAGATGATGGTAATGTAGAGGTGGATAATTTCTAGTTCTTACATTTTAATAGTCAAGTCTCTTGAAAAATCTGTCTAAACAAATTAACTATAAATTAGTAGTAATTGTTGTAGTATAATGAATGAAATACCATGGAAACAAAGAACAAGGAGTTATGGGCTATTTGGGGTGTTGATTAGATTCATGTGAATCAGTTCTTGAAGTGTAAGTGGGAATCTTCCAGGGGATGCTATTGTAACATGAGAGGTGCCCATCTGCTCATCATTACTCCCAACCCAAACATTTAAGCCCTTGCGATGGAAGCTTTCATTTACTGAGGCGCTTGAGGGAAGCAGTAGTTTTTTACTTCTGGGTCTTTCTAGGGAGCCTTCTGGAATCATGAGAGCAATACAAAGCTATAAATTCAAACATTTCAAGAAAAGTGAGATATTAACAGATACAGATGGCAGACGGGTTGAATACAGACACTTAAAAGAAATCCCACACTAGCTCAGAATTGAGTATAATAAAGGGCTATTTATTTAGGGGTAGACTCACAGATTACAGTCCTCTGCATGTAACTTAAAGGCTACTGGCTATAGGAATTCCTACAGCAACGGGTTGTGGGTTGTGGTTAAATCCATGTGGTAAATAAGACTTGACACTGCACACACTTGTGAGGGTAAGAATGGAGTCAGAACAGGCAGCCTGTACCCTTGTTTTTTGTTTGCTTTTAGCATAAGGTGTTAGTACTTTCTGGATGTTAATTGGGAATGTGGTTTGGGTTTTCTCTATGACGGGCTATAAATTTATATTTTAGCAGTGCATTTTTGCATTAATATATAATGGCCTTGAAATCTCTGAACCCCTTTCTTTCTTAGCTTTTCCTAAGAAAAAAGAAGTCTGTAAAAAAAAAAAACAACTATATGACAGTGCTAGATTTAGCTCATTTTAACAAAGGTCACAGCATTTCTGAGTAGTAAACATTAACAAGATCTTTCCAGTGTCTGGATGCTTGGCAGACGTGCCTCCATCTGGAATACATGACTGGAGTCTAGACAGGGGGATAGACGTGGACCTGTATAGCACATGAGCATCTGGGAAAGGCAGACAGACCCTTTATTTTTCTTCAGCCACAGTTACAAAGCGAATTGAGGCAAAGACTTCCTCTTTGCTTGAATCTAGGAGACTCCTGCAGGCTTGGAAGGGGCTTGCCTTACTGTTTCAATTTGGCTTTTGAAACCCAAATGACTAAGAGGGACTTGCGGTGCCACAGTCAGGAACACAGGCTTATTTTCGTGCTAACCCAGCAACACCTGGATTCTAGTCCTAGGCTATTTCCTCCTGTGACGATAATATCAGAAATTAATGTACTTGCACTTTAAGCTTTACTTTTCAGGGAACTCAGCCCTTGGGAAGGCCAGCTAATTAATTTCTGTAATGTTTCAGATTAGTTTATTGTATATTTTATGACTTTGAAGATAACTGATTATTAAATCACAGAAATATTAATTACTCTTGAAAGCACTTCCTGTAAGGGAGTGATGGAAACCGGCCTTACAAGCCTTAGACAGTCTAACAAGTTTTTCTCCCACTACTCCAGTGCAGGTCAACAATGTGCCCATCTATTTGTGAAGAAAGAGAAAAACATTCAGAAACAAGGTAATATTACTAACAGAAAAGTAATATGCTTCAATGTTCTAAGGAAAACGTATGTTTATATGAAGTTACCTGAAATTGTCTGTAGTTGGACGGATCAAATGCCTTCTGGTATATGATGACATCATTTGGACACTTACCCATGAGGACTTGGGTTAGAGTGTTACCTTTGTCACTCATGGCTGCTCTTACTCTGGTCAAGATACTTGGTAATTTGAAGTAACAATTTTCTCATGTAAAATAATTAATAGCTATTGTTAGTGTGTTACTTTTTGCCTTAAGCATTAGCTTTGCAGCTCAGGACACTGCCATCTTTTACTGGAATCTCTGCTGCTCGTGTGCAATTGTTTTTTCCCATTGCGTTCTCACCTGTCTCTGTTCCACAAATCTATTGGAATTGTCTTTTAAAATCATACCAGTTGTGCAATTCTTTTGCCTAAAACTCTTTATTAACATCCATTCATGTTGAGACTACTACACTTACATCCACACCACACTGAATATCTTGGATCTTGTCTAATATTGGAAATTAGGTGTGCTCAAGCCTGGTTAGAACTCGGATATGAGAATAAAACATAAATTTCTTACCATGGTCTAAAAGTCTTTCAATAGCCCAGCCCTTGTTCAACCTTTGGTCTCATCTTGCCAAGATGTCTTTCCTTGTTCACTATTTACTTGCTATGATGATTTACCTGTCCATAGGCCGAATAAGTTTGTTCTATGTTTAGGCTTTTGCCTGTTTCTAAGTGGTTCCATATTTATTTACTGCACTAAAGTTTAGGGCAAATATTTTACATTGAGTGTTCATCCTCAACTACTCAATTTACAGTAGCCTCTCTTTTCAGTTTCTTATACTCTGGTACAATAATACCACATTATAGTGTGAATTTGCCCTATTAGTTAATTATGTAACTTTTGTCAGTTTCTTCTCACCTTAATGAAGGGCAGCAATTTGTGTATTCTTCTTAGCGTGTACTCCCTGAGTTTTGAGTGATACTTCACAATCTAGCATGTGCTAACCACTTAGTGAATAAATTTTAGGATGAATAATGAATAAATTTAAATTCAATAATGCATGGACGTGTTAGCTCATATTGTGTCTAAGTTTGCTGTTTATATTCTTGCTCTTGGGACCTTCCGTATTCATTCTGTTCTATTCTATGCTTATATTCTCCTGTCCATTAAGAAATAATGATAACAATAGCTAGTACTTATTGAGTAAAAATTAAATGAGAGACTCAAAATATTTTACAAGTTTTCTAACCTCTATGATATACATTATTGTGATTCTAATTATTAAGATGAAGGAACTGAAGAAGAGTAGGGTCAAATAAGAAACAAAGTCAGCAGGTGGATAAACTGGGCTTTACAGTGAGGCAGCCTGGCCCCACATTCATGATCATATTACTAACCTGCTCAAACCCCCTTTGTTGACCTAACAAAAGTTTTCTAACAGTTACAGGACTCTCCTACTCTTTGTTTATTTACTTGTGTGCATATAAATTCAACATCAGTTGAGCATCATTTGCAAGCCAGGCACTGACCTAGGTTCTAGTACTGAAGAACATGACCTGCTCTTTGAGAGAAGAAATAAAAAGTGAAAGAAACAGGAACATCCTTAATTGTCCTATACTTTCAGCAAAACATCAGACTTTCGATAAACGAGTAGACATTTAGATATTTTATGACAAACAATGGGCTTAGAGACCTACAAGGTGACTCTCAGATACCTGATTTCTCCAAATACTGCTGCGGCTTTCAGAGTAACCATAACTTGAGCACCATCAGGGCCTCCAAGAACTTGGACTTCTCCATGCTTGATGATGTACATTTCCTTACCAATTTCTCCCTAAGTGCCATATTAAAAAAAAGAAAATTTTAATCATTTTATTTTTAACTGTTATAACCCAAATAAAAAAAAATTAAGATCTTAGAGAGGAGCAGATACAAATAAAGGAAACAAGGAATATCATGTGAAAGTATTTATTTTAAGATCTGGGGTAATTTGAGATGTTGGAAGACATTACTTTCCATCATGTGAGTCCTGCAAACCATCACAAGGCATGAGAAGATACACTGGTCACTGTATTATCTCAGGAGTGGGCATGGGCAGAAATGTATCGTATTGATTGATGTACTGATCATATTGGTGGTTGAATCTGCTGCTTTTGGGCTCCATTGCTCAGCCCTAAAAAAGATGTTTTATGTAACATAGGAGCCTGAATTTCAGCCATTCAAAGTCAATCCTATCTTCTGTCTGTATCACTGAGGTATGATTCAGGAAACAGGAGACCTTGAAGCTCTTATTCCATATTGAAAGACTGTCAGCGAGGTTATTTTCACTGAGTTCTTGTTTGTATTGACAAATCTCAAGGTCAGAGTAATAACCAACAATTTACCTCTTACAGTGTGTTCATAGTTACTGATCAATGGTGCTATTTTGTCCTCTGAGGCAGTATGGGTATTCGAATATGAATAGAATACCAAAGTTCACAAGACCAAATATGTAGCTATTTTAAACATTGTAAATACAATGATTTTTTTTATATGTACCTGCCGTCTAAACTAGAATATGAGCCACCGGTTTTCATGTAGTTATAAATCCGATCCTATTTAAGAATCATGTAAACAGCTGGGAAGATGGCTCAGGCGAATAAAGTGCTTTTCATGAAAGCATAAAGACTGAGGTTCAGATTCCCAACACTTGCATAGAAGCCAGGCAAGAATGATGACCGGGCTATAATCCCAGTGCTCAGCAAACAGAGACAGGAGGTTCCCTGGCTACCTGGCTACCTAGACAAGTTGAGCTGGTTAGTTCCAAGTTTAATAATAAACCATTTACTTAAGTTAGTAAATGTACAAGAATGTAGGACGACCTTTAGGGTAAACCTTTGGTGTCCACACCCATATACATACATGTAGGCTCACCTGCAAACATCAAACCACACAGACCAGCCTGCATACATACATGAATGTCACACACACATATGTACTTTTTCTACTCCCCCAACTCCCCCTCACCCACCAAACCAACCTAAAACAGCTCTGGGCTTGTGGAGATACTTTGCTTGTGTCTTTGTGGTTGACTAAAATGTATCCATGTGATCCTCGAGGTTTAGGATTGAGGGTGATTGTACCTGATTTCTTCAGTCTTTCCAATGTATATTTTTTGTCAGTGTCCCTAACTGTATTTTTTGTGTATTTGTATCATAATACAGTGTCCTAACTATTATTATTTTGTATAATAAACATTAAGTTATAAATTTAATGTTATGCTAAATAATGTTAAATAATTTCAATCTCTATAAAATAAACACAACATACAATAATCTTATTAACACTTTAAGTCAAAATATGTTGTTAAATTAGTTTAGCTATTTATATGTGTGTGTGTGTGTGTGTGTGTGTGTGTGTGTGTGTGTGTGTATTTGTAAAGGCCAGAAGAAGGTTTAGGTATCTTCTTCTATTGCTCTCCATGTATTCCTTTGAGACAAGGTCTCTTCTTGAACCTGAAGCTTGTTTTTTCTTTGTTCTTTTGGAAATTAGTAAGCCCAAGAGGTTCTCTTGTACCCACCTTCCCTCAGAGCTGGAGATAAAGGTGTGGGTGCTGCATCTGAGCTCCAGGCCCCATGATTGTAAAACACTTTTAACTGCTAAGCCACATCTTCAGCCCAGGTCATTACAGTGTAAATAGGCCAGTTTACATAACACTTGCCATTATTTGGGTAATAGTCCCTATAAATTGTCAAAATAAATAGGATTTAAATCACTCTGGTTATTGTTGTAGTTTTAATATCTCACCCAAATTTCAATTGTTAAAATTGAATTTTCAAATTCATAATACGGTGGTGTTTGGAGATATAATTAGGCCATGAGGGCTTTGTCTCATTTATTTATAACCAGAGCACTTGTTTCTCCTCTGGTAAGTTTGATTTACCTTTTTATGTGCTCACGCTAACACATTGTGACTCACTGGGAAGAAAGCCCTTATCAAAGGCCAGTAACTTTACTGTAGACATTTTAGACCATAGAACCACGAGCTAAATAAATGTTTATCTTTCATAAATTGCCTAGTTGTATACTCATACATAACAACAAAAGTGAAGTAAGCGCTGTCATGACTGAAACTGTCTACTTTATTCCGGTGCTGAGGGCAAGGCATGATGTATAAAAGGCACTCATTTATGAATGAAGAAAATATTGTTTAACTGTTTCTAAAGTTCCAAAGTCCTAGGGTATTTTCCTGAAAATCAAATACTTTACCATTATCATGTTGGAATATACAATTATGAAATTTTACCTCTTCATTCATATCTGAAAAAACAAAATTCTTATCCTAAACATATATTTACAGGAAATATAGGTTGAAGCAGAAGTTGCAATATATATGGATTTTATTATAGTTATTTATATCATTTCAATGTCAATAATAATTTGCCTTTGTGTAGTACTTTGAAAATTTATCTAAGTAGGGGGCTGAAGAGATGGCTCAGCAGTTAATTCTTAGCACCCACCTCAGGAGGCTCACAACTGCCTTACCTCCAGCTCCAGGGGATCTAGTGTCCTTTTTGGATCTCCTGAAACACCTGCATGTATGTAGTATATTGAAGCATGATTTATAAAAACTCAGGGAGAGAAATTGGTGTTCAACCTGAAGGTCAGAAAAGTAAAATAGCCAGTCACTGGTTCTTACTTCTACCTCAGTCTGAAACAGCAACCCTGCCTCCAGGAATTTCAGAATGAGACTGTGAGTGAGAGCTGTCTCCTTCCATTTTATAATCCTCTCTAGGGATGGGATTAAAGGCATGCACTGCCTGATTTCTATGGCAAACTAATGTTACTACTGGGATTAAAGGTATGTGTTACCACTGCCTGGTCTGTAAGGCTAACCAGTTTTACTCTCTGATCTTCAGGCAAGCGTTATTTATTAAAATACAAATGGCATGCCACTAAAGCATATACTCATACAGAAATGTATACATGCACATAAATAAAAATAAGCCTTAAAAATCATCAAGATAATGGATATTTGCATATCTTCTTGTTTTAAACCATATATTCATTCCCTCAGAGCACACTGCTTTTTATCTGGAAAATATTTGGTACTTCATTTAATTCTTGTAAAAATCCCTGTGAGAGGTGTCTCTTATTTCCTCTTTTTTGAAAATTGGAAATAGAGGTTATATAAGCTAAGAGTTTCAAGTAAAAACTACAAGGCTGACCAGTGACAGCATTAAAACTGATAACACCTAAATCACCTGACATACATACAGATATACTGTATCTTACAATTAGTACAGTACCAAGACTGATGTCTTAATAACCAATGGAATAATAGGAACAATTTAAAAATAAAGTAAGTCACTTGAAAATTAGTGTCCTTTTACTGTAGGAAGGATCCCTAGGCCAGGGTCCTATTCCTATTATTATTATTTTTTGTATGAAGTAATTTCAAGGAGTTGGAATGATATTTCAAAGGCAGTTATTACAACTGACTGGAAGTACAAGTACATAATGGGTACTTAAATATAGTTCAGAACTTCTAATTATTTCTTAATGATCATTTTGATAATTTCCCAAGGAGATCAGGCATAATCAGCGAGCCTAAACTTCCACTACCTCTTGCATATTTCTGGGTTAATTTAAGCCTTTTCTGCAGGCTTAATTAGCATTCAGATGAAGTAGACATCACTTCAAGAGAACAGAGGCTGACAGCATGTTAAAGCAAGATCGACCCTAACTTATGACTGTTTCTTGTGCTAATTTGGAGAAAGTGTTGAAAGGCAAGCACTTCAGGTAGAGCAAGGTAACTCTCAGTGAGAGTGTATGCCAGAAAAATTAGAATTCTTGTTCTGGAGGCTATTCCCAAGGCTAGTGGGGAGCATCACAGCATTCGGGGCACCTCATCAGAAGAAAGAGAGAGATGATAGAGAATGGTTTCTTTACCATTAACACCATGAGGAGCTCCTTTGGAGGTGAAACTCCCAAAACTCCACTGCAGAAATACTGGATGAGAACCTTTGGAAATCCCAGAAGTCTAAGCCTTGAAAAGCTTGCTGGTTATTTTCTGTATGGTAGCATAGCACCCCCAGAAGACTCCCAAGTAGTCTTGAAGGCCCACAGACTTTCTCAAAGCAGTTAGAATATTGGACCCGAACCCTGCCATTGCTTCAGTTATTTAGGTAACCTCTAATTGAGCGTGGCTGTTTTCCTTTCTTCTTTTCTGCAAGTCCTTGTGGAAATAGTAAATACATATCAAATTGAATTCAGCTACTTAAACTTTTGTCAAGTAATAGCTTTTGTTCTCTGTCAATATTTAGAATCAGGCAAATCTTCATTTAGGAAAAAAAACCCTAAAAATGAAATGAAAACCAACAAGAGTCACTTGTATTCTTCTGCCTCCTTTTTCCTCCACTTTTGTCTTTCTTTTCCTCACAGGTGTGCACTCACTTGTTTTTATTATTGGATGAATTTGATATAATGATAAAATTAGAAAGCTGCATCTCTTCACCTCACACTTCCTTAAGCAAATTTGCATTGTTTCAAGGTACAAGTGCTGAAGTTTCTACTGCTATCTCAATATCCAGCCCCTTCAGGCCCTGGAACAACTTGAAACTGTTTTAATGCACTCAGTCTATGCCATTCCTGTGTGCCACTGCCCCCAAAGAAACTCTTAATTAGCCTTGTTTCTTTCTTATGTTTTTTTTTCCTCTCTCCCATTTTAATGAGCTTGATTTCATTTCACTTGCAATCACTCTGTATTCTACCTGGATGAGTTTACACGAGTTGTATATGCTTGGTTTCCAGTGTGCCAGATTCTCTCCTTCCTTCCTGTTATCGTTGACAGCTCCTTCTCAGTCACCCTTTCTCATTCCTCTTCATTGATCTCCTTAATAATATTGGTGCCTTCACAGTCACAGCCTCAGCCTTCTTTCTCATCGTATAGCCATGTCTTGACCTCATAAAGCCAGCTTTCATTATATTCCAGTTGCCAAACATTCACCTTCGATTTCATCTTCTTTCATCTGATTGATTCCACCTATAAGCTGGTGTCTGCATCTGATGTATTTGAAATATTTCACACCTCATTTGATTTTGTCTTTTCCCACTACTCTAGTCCCTTATTTGCTTCCATTACTGGAATATGACAGGCTCTGTCTTGCCTCTCAGATCATTGCTGCAACTTCTCATAAAAAATATTAGCCCATCGTTTTCCTTCTTCTTCTTCTTCTTCTTCTTCTTCTTCTTCTTCTTCTTCTTCTTCTTCTTCTTCTTCTTCTTCTTCTTCTTCTTCTTCTTCTTCTCCTTCTCCTTCTTCTTTTTACTAAAGGACTATTTATCTCTAGGCTTTACAAAGGTCACAGCTGACAAACTGACAACTTCTTTCTACCCACTTCCAATATAAATATGTGCCGTCAGTATTCTGCCTTCCTCTAACAACTTCTGTTTCTCTTTATATAAGAACACACTTTACAGTTTTGCATTAAATTAATTTTTTGTTTCCTTTCTCTTCCTTCAAGTCAATCTTTCTAATGGTCATATTTTGGAGCTAGTTGGAAATTTTTTAGACTAATATGGGGGACTCATCAGGACCAGCTGAATGTTTATGTGTGGAACTCAGACTCCTTAGTTCACATGATGCTGACATACTGTGATTTGAACACTTTAGTCTAGACTGTAAACCTCTGAAGGACTTTGGTTGTGTTTTGCTCATTACCCATTATAGCACCTGTCCCAGAATATTAAAAACTGTTTATTGCAGATGGGAAGTGGTGGTATACACTTTAATCCCAGCACTTGGGAGGCAGAGACAGGTGGATCTGTGGGTTTGTAGTCAGCCTGGTCTACAGAGTGAATTTTAAGACAGCCATGGCTACATAGAGAAACCCTGTTTTAATAAACAAATAAATAAACAAAACAATAACAACAACCTCCCCCAACCACAAACAGATAAACAAGACAATGACAACCTTCCCCCAAACAAACAAACAAACAAAACAACTGCCTTACTGTTTGTGGAATACATAATTTAAATGGCTTTAACACATGTCTTACTGTAGTTCTCTGCATTCTTCCTGCAGCCACAAATCCCTTCCTCTCTTCCTTGGCCCAGCCTGTTCTTTTCCATACTTAACTGGATTCACTTAAGTTTATTTCCAAGACTTATTACAGGCTTCTTCTTTAGAAGTCTTCCAGCAGCTGCCCTTGCTTTTGTCCTATAACCTGGTATTTATTCTACACTATTTTGGAATAGAGTAAGTGCTTTTCATCTAGACTTACTTGTAAATTCTCCAAGGACTGAGGTCAACTCCAATTTTTTGTATTGTTCACTTTCATTTATTTTGATATCTTATTTGTTTTTAAATTTTTATACAAGTATATATAACATGTTGAACATATATATCACACTGCACCTCTCTACCTTCCCTTTCTTTTCTATCTCCCATTAGTCTCCTTTGTCCTCCTACACATTTTACTTCTACTTTAATGTTACATGTACACATACTTTTATGTTTTATTTTAGATTTTGATTGTTTGCTTCATCATTGAGTTAGTTTCTTTAGATACAAAACTCAGGATCTCATTGTCTCTTGTTTTTGGAAAAGAACTTGCTCTGTAAATGAGGATGGCTTAGAACTGATGACTCAGAACTCCCTGTGTCGCTCCTATTGACTCTGACCTTGTGATACTCTTGCCTTATCCTTTCCTGAGTGCTGTGATTATAGACATGTTCTTAATTATTTTGATATGTTGATCAGAGACTGGTGTGGTGATGTACACCTTTAATTCCAATACTTGAGAGGCAGAGATAGGCAGCTCTCTATGAGTTGCAGGGTAGACTGGCCTATATAGTGGATTCCAAGCCAGCCAGGGCAACATAATGAGACCTATCAATCTGTGTAAAAAGACAGACACAATATATGAACAGTTATTATTTCTTCATGATAGAATTTCATGATTGTGGTTTATATTTTCTATTTAAGAAATAATAGACATATGATACTTTTGTAGTCATAAAATTCACAATAGAGATTTAAAAATGGCATTGATTATCTACTAATTGTGTGAAATAACAGATAGCTTGCTGATGATGCAGAAAAAGGAAAAGCACCTATCACTTCTATAGTTTGTCCTTCATTTAAAATGTTCAAATTTGATGGCATATTGTTTCTGATAATTTACATTTATACAAATATCTTTTCAGACTACCTACATGTCTATTCTATGACATATACAATGGAATCTATATTATTTTGTTCTATTTTGAACTGCAAGAATTTATTGCTGCTTTGCAGAATTAAATATATGGTCTAGTGTTTTATAATATGGAAGTTACTCTGCACAGATTTTATTTCAAATATATTATTGACCTATGTCCAAATTCCTCCAATGTCTTATTAACTGTGCACTTGAAAATAGTATGCACTCACCTTTTTACACACAAAGTCACCAGGTAAATAAATAGTGGATTTCAATCTTAGCAGTAGGTCATAAATCATCTGTGTGTCACAGCCCTATATAAGGAGAACAATAATTTTACAGACATGGCCAAAAGCAAACATCCTAAGTTATTGTAAAAATAAAATGTAAATAGTTAATAGTCATCCATCTTCCTCGCCAATGCTAACTTACAATATATATGGACTTGCCTTTATCTAAACTCTATAGAGAAAAGATACCAATATCAAGAGATTATAACTTGATAAAGAAATATTACCATAACTCACACTATTTGCTAAACAGCCTTCTTTTGTAAAACAACATTACTAAAATTTTTGATATTATTTAACTCTTTAAACTTATGTATATGTCTTTCTTCTCCACCATGATGATCTTCTTAAAGATGGGAAGATACTTACGAAAGCAGTATCTGTCACACTTAAAGTATTGGTCGGAACAAGGGAGCTTCCATAAGACTAACCAAAGCCCTCTACATATATGTGACAATTGTATAGCTTGGTATATTTGTGAGACTCATAACAATGGGAGAAGGACTGTCCCTAATGCTTTGACCGGCTCTTGGGAACCTATTCCTCACACTGGGTTGCCTTGCCCAGTCTAAATACAAGGGAGGGAGCTTAACCTTTCAGAAACTTGGTATGCTATATTTTGTTGATACCCATGGGATGACTGTCCATTTCAAAACAGAAACAGAGGAGCCATGGATTGAGACTGGGGATAGAAGCGAAGAGGAAGGGAATGGGAGGAGAGAAGGGAGGGAAAACTGGTCTGAAAGCAAAATAAATAAATTTTTAAAAGTAAAGTTTTGTTTGGGACTGTCTATTTCACATAGCCGCCTTTTAGTGACCTCTTGCTTATTGGCTAACTATGGAGACAATCTACTTGTCTCACTGAACTAAACTCTATACGCTCTATGGAGTGTGACTTTTTTCTTTTATTGAAGATAGATTCTTAGATTTTTTTTTTGCCATACAATATATTCTGACTGTAGTTTTACCCCCTCTATTCCTCCCAGGAGCTCTCCACTTCTTCTCTCCTCCAGATCCACTCCTATCTGTCTCATTAGAAAAGGACAAGCTTCTTAGAGATAACAAAATACAGTAAGTTAAGAAAAAAAAAGTATCACATTGAAATTGGACTTAGCAACTCAAAAGGAGAAAAAGGGTTCTAAGAACAGGCACAAGAGTCAGAGACCACTTGTTCTCACAGTCAGGAGTCCACCAAAAATACTAAGCTAATAGTTATAATATATATGCAGAGAACCTGTTGCAGATCCCTGACAGCCATGTACTTGCTGATTGAGTCTCTGTGAGCTCATATGTGTCTTGCTTAGTTGATTAAGAGGTCCTGTTCTCCTGGTGTTTTCCATCTCTCCTGGCTCTTAGACTCTTTCCAGTCCCTCCATTTGATTCACTGAACTCTGAGGGGAGGGATTTTATTTAGACCTCCTCTATTTTACACTCTTGATCCACATAATGTCTGGCTGGAGGTCTCTAGATCTGTTCCCCTCTGCTGCTGGAGGAAGCCTCTTTTATGATGAGTGGATAAGAGACTGATCTATGAATATAGCAGAATATCTTTAGGAATTGTTTTATTGATCTTTTTTTCTTTTTTGTCAAGTTTTGTTTGGTTTTACCCTACATCTCTGAGCTATCTAGTCTCTGATTCTTGTTACCCAAGCAGTGTTGGGTATGGGCTTCTTCTTATGGAGTGGACTGTAAGTAAAATCAGACATTGGTTGGCTATTCCCACAAGTTCTGTGCCAACATTGCCCTAGTATATTTTGAAGGGAGAACAGGTTGTAGGTCAAAGGTTTTGTGGCTGGGTTGGTGTCCACATTTCTCCTCCAGTAACTTATATAATGCCTTCCCCTACCAAAGAGATTAGAACCTTGGAATGAAGGCTCCATTTATGTACTAGCTCAACTATTCCACATTCAATGAGTTGTGTGGGTGTTGTCCTTGGCAACGGGACCCACTGTCAGTTTGCAGAGAGCAACCCTCTATCTTAGCATCAGCCTGGATTGTTTGTGAATTTCCATAAGACCCCTTTGGCCAACAACTCAACTGAATGCAGCTCAGTCCCTCTACTAGAAGCCTTGCTTGACTACAAGAGATGACCAGGTGACACTTTGTATCCCTCATTACTAGGAGTCCTCATTATATCACCTTCACAAATTGCATGGAGTTTCCATTGCACTAGGTTTCCATGCCACCCTCCAAATGTCCCCAATTCCAGTCATCTCTCCCTGTATTCTATCTCTCCAAGCCATCCCCCCCCCACACACACACCAGCTTGCTCCCTCACACTTCAATCCCCGCCATCCCCAGTCTACACATAAAAATCTATTCTATTTCACCTTCCCAAGGAGATCCGTAAGCTCCCCCCCCCCCGGCCCCTCCTCTTTACCTAACCTCTCTGCATCTAAAGATTTTGGTTGGTTATAATTTACTTAATGCTTATCTAAGAATTGTGCTTCCGTGCTCCCTTATCCAACCTTCCTTTATCCCAATCCTCCTTTTTCCCCAAGTTCCCCCATCCTCCCCTTCTGCCTTAACTCTCCCCATCTCCCCTTACCCCCTCCCACCCCCCCCCCAAGATCCCAATTTTCTCCCAGGCAATTTTGTCTATTTCCCACAGCCAAGAGGATAACTATGAGTTTTTCCTTTGGTTCCCCTTCTTACTTAGCTTCTTTAGGATCACCATTGTAGACTCCGTGACCCTTATTCCACCTTAGGGTTGGCAACAGCCTTGAACCTAGAGTGGCTCCCAGGAGCCCAAGCCGAGGTCCCCATTTAGTTCCCTGGACAGTGAGGATAAAGAACCTGAAATGACCCTACCCTATAGCAACACTGACGAATATCTTGCATATCATCACAGAACCTTCATCTGGGGATGGATGGCGTTAGAGACATAGACCCACACTGGAGCACTGGACTGAGCTCTCAAGGTCCCAATGAGGAGCAGAAGGAGGGAGAACATGAACAACGAAGTCGGGACCACGAGGGGTGCACCCACCCATTGAGACAGTGGAGCTGATCTTTTGGGAGCTCACCAAGGCCAGCTGGACTGTGACGGAAAAAGCATGGGATATATCTGGTCTCTCTGAACATGGCAAACAATGAGGACTGATGAGAAGCTAAGGACAATGGCACGGGGTTTTGATCCTACTTAATGTGCTGGCTTTGTGGGAGCCTAGCCAGTTTGGATGTTCACCTTCCTAAATATAGACGGAGGGGGGGAGGACCTAGGACTTACCACAGGGCAGGGAACCCTGACTGCCCATTGGACTGGAGGAGAGGGAGGGGAGAGTGGGTGGAGGGGGAGAAGGGTTGGAGGAGGGGGGGAAGGGTGGGAGGAGGGGGAGGGAAATGGGAGGCTGGGAGGAGGTAGAAACTTGTTTTTTTCCTTTTCTCAATAAAAAAAAAATCCCCAGAAAAAAAAATAATTTACTTAATGCTTAATTCCACCTATAAGAGAACATATACCATTTGTCTTTCTGTGTCTGGGTTACTTCACTTAGAATGAACTTTTTGAGTACCATCCGTTTGGCTGTGATGTCTTATTTCTAACAGCCGAATAATACACCATTGCATAAATGTACATGTTTTTTTTAGTTTATTCTTCTATTGAGGGTCATCTAGGTCATTTAGTTTCTGGCTATTATGAACAAAGCTACAGTGAGCATGGTTGAACAAGTGTCCTTATGGTAGGATGGAGAGTACTTTGTGTATATGTGTAAGAGTGGTATATCTGGGTCATGAGGTAAACCATTCATTAGTCAGCTGTCTTTCATTACTAGTGACTAACTGCATACATTCCTCCATTTTCAACTGCATAGAGATTTGTAAAGCAGATTGAAAAAAATGCTATCCACAGTTTCAACAATTTTGTTGAAATAATAAGTGCATACATAATATATTAAAGACATTTACATTTACTTCTCCAGGTGTCAAAACAGCCATCTGACAGTTTGTTCATCCTTGTTTTTACTTATTGATAACTTCAGTTTAGAGACCAAAGTGTTTCCAATGCTGTAAGGGCCATCACTGAAACCCCAGGACAGTTTCAATGGACAGAGGACAGAGGACCAGGGGGATGCTTCCCGTGGCCTCGAAAATCACAAAGCTTATTTTCTTATAGCAGGATTTTTCTTCTGTGTAGTTCAGGGCACTGTTTACTTATTTAATGCCTTACAATTTCCATTTGTCTTGCAGTGGATTTATGTATGGGCTTATTTCAGTGCATTATTGAACAGTAAATTGGGGTAAGGCCTCTCTCTCTAAGGCAAACATTCAGTGGAACTGACAGTAAATATCACAGAAGGTTCTTCTGCCATCTACTGAACCCAGGTTTGGAAATGGAATCTGACTGCACTGCTGAGGAATGTCATCGTGTCCTACTTTGCTTTCTATTGCTCTGATCAAAACTACTAGCAAAAGCAAGGTAGGGAGGAAAGAGTTTGTTTGGCTTACATGTTCTAATCACAGTTCATCACTGAGGGAAGCCAGGTCAGGAGCTCAAGTAGAGCAGGAACCAGAGGCAGAAAATGAAGCAGAGATCATGGAGGAATATTGCTTCTTGACTTACTCCTCAAGGCTTGCTTTCTTATGCCACCCAGGACCACCTGCCTAGGTGTCTTCGTCACTATTCTATTACTGTGAAGAGATACAATGACCAAGTTACTTTTCTAAGAGAAATTATTTAATTGAGACACCTGCTGACAGTTTGAGAGATTTAGTCCATTATCATCATGGTGAGAAGCATGGCAGCTCACATGCAGGAATGGTGCTGGAGAAGTAGCTGAGAGTTACATCCTAATGCCCTAGCCAAGAGAGAGACAATGGGCCTGGGATGGACATTTGAGACCTCAAAGTCCACTCCTAGTGATACACTTCCTCCGATAGGCCACACCTCCTAATCCTTTCAAATAGTGCTGCTCCCTAATGACTAAGCTTTCAAATATATGAGCCTATGGAGACCATACCAGAGGTGCCACTGCCCCGAGTAGACTGAACTCCCTCACATCAATCATTAGATAAGAAAATCTCCCATAGATTTTCCTACATGCCCATCTAATGGAGGCATTTGTTCATTGAGGTTCCCTCTTCTCAGATGACTCTAGCTTGTGCCAATTTGACAAAAACCTAACAAATACATGTGGTAACTTTATTTTTAAGCCTTATTCTTTGGTCAGGACAAGAAAAGGCTGATGTAGACCCTGGATGGTTGACATTTTGTACTCCATGTAACTCGGGGGATGGGTGTAGGCATCCCAACTTTCCCTGAAGCTTCTTTCAGACCCCTTGATCATCTCTTTGAATTTTTTGTCATGCCATGCAAATAAAAGCTCCTAGATTTCCTTGTAGTACCTCCAGAAAGCAACGAATATTTGGGGATCATGAACGATGCTATGTCAGTCACCCTAATACAGAGCTTTTAGATTTGATATCCCATTTTTGTGATTCCACAAGATTTCCAGCCTGGCTGCACTGGTTAAACAGGGCAAACAATGCCTACTGGGCAGAGTCCAAGACTACCTGCACCTTTTCTCCATTGACCTGGCCACTGGCGATGAGCAGGTATAGGATGTGGGTCCGATATGCCATTGTTCATGGGAAAAAGCAGAGGAACTGAACTAACCAGAACTAACCTGCCTGCTAGATAGCCATATGCTCACACGCAAACCCCAGAGAGACATCTCTCTCAGGGATATCAGCAAACCCACCCCAGCAGTGTGTGGGATCTGAGTCACAGATTAACAGTGCACAGATTAACACCAAACACGCATAACTTTTTTCTTTTCTACAATATTGCGAGGATAGAATGCTGATGAAACATTAACATGATGGTTGTATTAATATTAACAATTATATTAAAGTTTACTGCTTTGTTTGTCTTTTTAACTCTTCCAACTCCCCTGTGGGGCTAAGAGTCCATTTTGTGTTTTAGGCAAAGGCTAGGAAGCTGAGGAGCCCTCTTTACTCCCCCTTGTGTCACCCACCCAGCAGGCATTACCTCCTGAGCACTCTAAGGTCAATGGGCCTGGACTATCTGCTCTCTTCTCACCAGAGCTTGGGACATGCTAGACACAGAATGAACAAGGGCTGATGTGTGAAATAAAACTGGTGGAAATGGTTTTGTTTTAGACAATGAGAAATTCAGTGCTTCCTAAAAACTGTGTTAAATATAAGTGTTAAGATCTGGAGATGTAAACTGAGGTGTGGGAGATCCCATATTTATTCAAAGTATAACCTAACTGTTGTGTATCAGTTCCAGGAAACTCATTTTTAACATCTACAAATATGGGACATAATTTATGGAAGCTGATAAAACTTATCTGTAGAATCCCTACATTTTTAGTTCTATGGGGCTCATTCTTTTCTGTTTCTAGGCACCCCACACCCTTTTTGTGTTTTCTTTGAGATGGACCTTAAAATATTATCAGTGATTTCTAATTAACTCTGAATTTAAGTGACTCCTAAGAACAAGAAATGATCTCTAGGGCTTTTACCAGCTTGGTTTTGCTTACTGTAAAGAGAAATGTGTTGTTTTATCTTATACTTCATTCCCATGGAAAAAAGAAAGGTGAGTCACAAGTTTACAGTTTATCAATACTGAATCTTAAATCCTATCAGATCTAGTCATACACTCAGTGTTTGCAAACACTAATAATAGCTTTCTCCAGCAGCTTCCTTTAAGAACTGTGAATAATTCAATAATTCTAGGAATATAGGTACACGCTTTTCCAGGAACTTTACATGTTCCAAGTGAGAAGTGAAGCTAACTCATCCTTCTAGGATCAGGCAGGGTCATGCCAAGAACTCAACTTTACTAGTCTGAATATTCCACTGAGAGTGTGTCAGTTTTGTTTCTCAGCAACAGTGATAATAATACTTTCCTAAATGTCAAACACTGATATGGATTATATGTTTGAAATTAGCTGATCATCACAACACACACACACACACACACACACACACACACACACACACACTCACACATCATCTTATATTTATTTAGAATCTCCTCACCCTAGGGCACCCTAAAGAGCAGACAGTATGAGTCAGCTACAGGAGGTGCCCCCTACTGCTGGGCTTCTGCCTTAGATACCAGAATGTGAAGGACTGGGATTTGTTTAATATAAGAGCTTACTGTTTAAAGGCTTTGAGTAAAGTCTAGAAACAGCACCTCATGACTGATAGTCCTGCTGTAAAATCGAGGTTGGTGACAATGGTACATGGGTTTCCTGTAGCAGCCCGATTTCAGGCCCTGGTGAGGCGATGCATGATGGGATGTCTGAATAGGCCGCCACTGCTGGGATCTGAGTGTGGAGGCATCACTTTGCCTTTCCCATTCTATTCTGGGTGTGACTGTCACTCACACGCAAATGATTCCTCCTGATATTTCCTACTGAGGATGCCACAGATTTCCCAGAGGCCGTTAGTCATAAGTGAATCACAGGTCACGGTAAAGTGCTCTGTTCAGAATGGGATCTACAGTTTTTCCAGAGTAGCAAATGTCAGACATTTTATGTTTTCTTTGATTGGCAGGCAATAAACATTCATGTTTCAAGTTTAGTGTTTCAAGGTCTCCCAGTTTCCTTCTGTGGGGAGGTGGGGCTCTTATTTTTTTTATTTTATTTTATTATTTATTTTTCTTAAGGTATGTGATTTTAATCCTAGTCACTAGGTGGCATGGTGGAACTTTTTATTAAATTTCCTTCCATTTCTAGTAATTTAGTGGCCAAAGCAAAGTGTGATTTACCTTGCTTAATTTAATAAAAATATATACATTTAAAAAATCAAAATAGGGATTATAATTCTTCATGAAAGAGGGACTACTACCCAATATAATGGAAATGAATAGCTCTTGATAAGCTTAATAATCATGCTTGGGTCTGAAATAAAGAATCTTCAAGGGTCCATTTTAATGGGAAAAATAATGTGACGATTCATCATTAAGCTATTTCAAAACCAGTAGCACCATGTCAAAGTAACAAACCTCACTGACTAACCTGGATTGATGAAGCAAAGTTTTAGAAACTTCGGTTAGATTTTTTTTTCTACCTGCTTTAAGAGAAAAGAGTGCAGAACATTTTGGGTATCTATCTACCTATCTATCTATCTATCTATCTATCTATCTATCTATCTATCTACCTACCTACCTACCTACCTACCTAGCTAGCTATCATCTATCTACCTAGCTATATCTATTTATCTATCTATCTATCTATCTATCTATCTATCTATCTATCTATCTATCTATCATCTATCTATTTTTGAGACAGAATCTTGTATATTCTGGGCCACCCTCAAACTTACTCTGGAGCTGAGGCTTGCAAGCTTTGAACTCCCCCGATCCTTCTGCCTTTACCATCTAACTGCTGGGATTCCAGGTGTGTACTGACCAATAGAAAAGTACAAGTGAGTTTGTCTCTGATTGATACGCTAAGGCCAAGTATGAGAATTGGTGAGGAGGGATCACTTTAATGCTCTCTCTTTCATGATGCTTCTCCTAAATCCTTACTGTTGAAGTTAAATATGAAAGGCATTTAAAGGCTCACATATTAAAAATGGATCCCCAGATGATAGTATCCCAGAGAAATGAAAGTTGCTGGATCCTTGAGGATTTAGGGCCTAACAAAAGGAAATTAGACAATTTAGAATGTGTCCTTGAAGGGAATTTGGGACCCAAGCCCTGACTCTTTTCTGACTCTTCCTCTCTCTGCTTTCTAGCCACCATGAGCTGATTAACCCTCCCTCCCAAGTGCTCCCACCCCTACATGAGTGACAGTTCATGAAACTGGAACCCTGGAGCACACTGCATAGCCTTCAGTATGTGGAGACATTGGAGGGTGTTCTTCCAAGCAGTTTGGTGAGTCTCTGTCTAGGCCACTCAGCTTGTCTGAGTTCCTTCAGGGTTGCACAGCTTAACAGTCCTCTCTGCTTCTATAAGCTTGAGGAATGAGGGGCCTAGAGCATCTGGTCAATTTAGAAGAATTCTTGAAGCTTTTCAGTTTTTACTTTGTGAGTATTAAGAAACCTCATTTAGGTTACCCTGGGCCTTAAACAGTTACCCTGAATGATCCAAGGTTTCATCTCCATTTAGAATATCTTGGGTCTTAATGATCCTCCTTCTAAGATGACATGGTTTATTTTGGAGGAAATTGCTGCATAATACTGCACTCTATTTCTATTTGTCCTAAAAGTACAGCTCAAGAGAAACAATCCCATGGATTTCTGTGAGTATGAGGCCAGCCTGGTCTATATATTGAGTTCCAGACCAGAAGGGTTATATAGTGGGAAGTTAGTCCCACAACAACAATAAACCAATAGCAACAGCAGCAACATCAACAACCCAGCAGCAGCAGCAGCAGCATCGCCACCACCACCACTACCACCACCATTACCACCACCACCACCACCAC
>NC_022031.1:66112602-66121292 GCF_000317375.1 Microtus ochrogaster | reverse complement strand
CACCACCACCACCACCACCACCACCACCACCATTACCACCAACACTACCCCCACCACCACCACTACCACCATCACCATCTCCTCCACCAACACAACAACAACAACCCCACTCTTATCCAGATTTTAATCGTGCTACTTAGGGTAGCAATAGGTGAGTTGTTACATAGAGTCAACTATATCAACTCTGAGTTGCCTTCCTCCCTACTCCAACAGTTAACTGCTTAAACACTATGGGAGAGAGGTCTCCCAGCTGTTCTCTGTCAGAAATTGTGCTGTGTACTATAGACATTCCTGTTTGATATCTGCATCCCTACTTTCCTTCTAGAAGCAATTGCTGACCAATCCCTGATCTCACAGATGAAAAATATTCAAATTCAGTGTCACTCATAAAACTTATTATTCATGAGTTGATATGTTAGACTTAAAGTAGTTTAAGTAATCAACAAAACCTATGTAGGTAAAAATTTAGGAAACCTCATCTATAACTCTGTGATTCAAACAGAGTTTGAAGTCAGTACTGGTCTAAAAAGAATTCTTAAAGAACTAATGTTCTTTTTAACACTTGTGTTCTTTTCAATTTGATTTGTAAGTTCTCAATTTTACTTTCATACTTGTTGCTGCTAATTTTGGCTTGTTCATTGTTTAAAAATGTTTAATTTAAAAAACTATAATTTACAATCAGCACAATTAAGATTATTCTTTTTTGTTTTGTGTCATCTGGCAACTTAAATATCATCTAGATATTAGGTGGAAATCTAGATCTGACCATGGTCAAGAGCCCTTGGATACTGTCCTGCTTCCAGTATCATACAGAGCCAGCCATGATTGGCCCAGTCTTTGAAGTAACTCTGCCTAGCAATCTCACCACACAGTTCTGTTCTTTCCTCTTCTGGCCAGAGGTAGTGATTGTGGATTTCAAGGCATGTGCTTCAGCATGGATTACATTTTCTTTTTAGTTTTTGTTGAAATTCGGTGTTTACACTGATACCATGCTTAAAAGACATCAATATATGGGTATATCTAAATTATTGTTCTAACTTGAACCTCTCCCAGGAACACAAGATTAGGAAATCAAATTAGTTACATGACATTTCCACGTGGGAGTTTATCACTCCAAAGTAACAGATCTTAGTCTGTGCACTCATAGTCAGGAGACATGTTGTTATTTCCTCTAAATTCCAACAGTCAATCTTTTAGAGAAGGAAATACTCATAAGAAGGTAATGAAACTTAGGGGGCTCACAGAACTTGTAAGAGCCAGGAAGCTCAGAAAGACCTGTCTGCAAGGATCTATAAGCAGTGAGCAGTTAATAGAGAAGAGGGGCTGCTCTGAAGTTGAGCGGAAACTTCAGAGATTCAGATTTTGTGAGTCATCACTGATGCTAGGGTGAGCTTTCCTGTCATTCAGCTGCCTTTGAGTGACCCACTCTTCTTCAGGTAACTCCTTAACTATGATTCTGCAAGAAATCCTCCAAACCCACTGTTTTCTTAAGCTATACTTCGGCAGAATTATTTTGCCTGTCATCATTGCCCTGTCTGGAATGAATAAACATTCACGCTAGGAAAAGACATACAGCAAGAAGACAGACTTCTTATGACTCAGACACTAGCCCAAGGCTATACCTCTTAATATTGGAGTTGAATTTCAGCATGAATTTTGGTGATGGCATCATCATTCAAACCATACTAAAATTTGTTTATTTTTATTAATGCAGATTTTAAGCTGACTAGTGCTATATTACAAGACTTTCCCTTAAAGAAAAAAAAAGCTAAGTTTAAAACATTAGTAATAGTTACATGAGAAGGCCAGTGCAGAGCTGATCTGGGAACTCCATTCATCTTGCATTGCTAAGGCACATTCATAAGCGGAAGGTGATGCACGTGTTAGCAAAGACAGAACAGTGAAGTTTAATTAAATTTAAATTTATGCAAGAAGAGTCTGAAGAACTTGTCTGAAGAACTCCTCTTCCTTGACACTAATTAGAACAGAGAGGCTTCTAAAGAGCAAGTTGTCGGTTGAACAGGGACCCATAATCTTTTTGATTCTTGTAAATGGTCCAGGTTATTTTGACTTTGTTAAAAAACGTAAGTCAGGAACAGTGAGATGGTTCAGCAGGAAAAGGTACCTGCTGCCAAGACTGTTCACCTCAGTTTGACTCCTGAGATCCACTGACTCTTGTAAATTTCCCTCTGATTGCCACATGCATACCTTGGCATATGTGTGTTCCTCCACATCGTTCACATACACACACAAAACAAATACATTAATAAAATGTAATAAAAAAGAAAATAGGAAGAAACTCATAAATTCCATATAAAGTAAGGACTTAGAATTTATGAAGAAATTAATATTTCATTCTATCAATTATAAACGTACTTGCCTTGAACAACTCTACTTGGTTGATGATGTTGAAATTTGTGTCAATGGCGAGAGATAACTGCATTGTCGTTGGTAGGTTCTCAAGCAAGCTGGACTCATCTTTGTAAAAATAAGTACATCAACCCCAAAATAGGATTAGTAAAGCAACTCACCAAAGAGTAAACAAAGGAATAATGAAAATGAAGATAACAAAATGCAAATACTTTATAAAAATATCTTAAATCCAATGTCTTTATTATGAATAGTAGATCTACATATTTTCCATCAAGGTTGTGTGTGTATGTGCTCATGCACACATGTGTGTGTTTAATTCATGTGTGTGCATGTGCCATGTGTGCTTGTTTAGAGACTAGATGTGGACATTGGTGTCTTCCTTAATTACTTTCCATTCTGATTTTTGAGATAGGGACTCTCATTGGCTTTGGAACTTACTGTCTAGACTGGTTGACCAATTGATTCCAGTGATTCTCCTTCTTTATCTTCATTGCATTGGGTTTTCAGATATGTCCCTTTCTTGCTTTGAGAGACAAGGCCTTGTAGTGTAGCCCATATTGGACTTGAATTTACAACAATTTTTTTTTTTTTTGGTTTTTTGAGACAGGGTTTCTCTGTAGCTTTGGTGCCCGTCCCGGAACTAGCTCTTGTAGTCCAGGCTGGCCTCGAACTCCCAGAGATCCACCTGCCTCTGCCTCCCGAGTGTTGGGATTAAAGGCGTGCACCACCACCGCCCGGCTTACAACAAACTTCTTAATGGGCCATCCCAAGTGCTGGAATTACTACAGGCAATTCTACTATACCCAGCCCTTCATACATCACAACGGTGCTATTTTGCTCATGAAAGCAACGAAGCATAAAGATTTATTTATTTTATGTATATGAGTGCTCTATCTGTATGTACAACTTTATTCCGGAAGAGGGCATCAGATCCCACTATAGACAATTGTGAGCCACCATGTGGTTGCTAGGAATTGAACTTAGGACCTCTGGAAGAGTACCAGTGCATTTAACCATTGAGCCATCTCTTCAGTCTGAGAGCAATGAAGTATTTTAACTATAATAATGAATATTGTATAACATTAGTTTTGAAACTTTAAAGTTATTAAACGTAATGGTCATAGGACTGCAAACTATGCTGTACAATGAAAACGGCTCAAAAGCTTGTGCTGCTCCCAAGGAGAGGAGCTGTCACTCACAGAACAGACCCAGGGCTCAGTTCCAGTTATGATTTCTTGGCCAAATTTTGCACTTAAGGCCTCTGTTATTTTCTTGTCTCTGAAAAGGGGTTAATGACACCCAATTCCCCAAATTTGTATATGTGTGTATGTATGTGATGTGAGGCAAACATGTAATTCCTAGCATCTGGTAGGCACTGAGTATAATTTAACCTTTCTCTTCCAATATTTACCTTGGAATATGGTTCTACATTTAAGAAAAAAAGTTCATAGTAATTTAATGTCTGAGAGATCATTTGTTTTTCAACCTGCTATTCAAATCCAAATTCTTCTTTTTTATCTCACCTAATTTTTATTATGTGATAAGGTTTACAGTTTTGTAAGCCATCATTTGTCATGCTCACCTAGTATCCTCTGAGAGGTCCATGTGTATTCCAGCCAAGTCCTAACTCGATGCTGCACACTCTGAGGGATAGAGTATTTGTTCATGTAGGTAACGATGTGGTCCATGCAGACAAAGAAGTTGTTCCGATTGGCTGTTGCTGCTCCAATTACATCACGCATCTAAAACCATAAGCATCGTCATTCACACCCAGGAGAGAAATTTCATCTGAATTGCTCATCCTTATACAACATCCCTGTTTAGTGCCCTCACTGTCTGATTTTAACACTCTGACATATCAGGTCCTAATAAAACGTTGGAGATCAGATTATCTCACCGACACTAATAAAGCACGTTATACAAATCGAGTGAGATTTTTTGTGAGGCTTTGGTCTCATGATGCAGGTGAATGCACATAATCTTCACATATTTATGTATTACCGTGAAAATGCTAGTTGACATTTTAAAGCAACTATAATCTCTGCGCAGATGCAAGGGAAGTGTACTGAGAGTTTGGCAATTATCCTGCAGAATGGCTGGTTGATCTTGATGAGTCTTTCCATGAAAGTACCCTTCACAGACAGCCAGGGCGGCTTTCTCTACAGGCTCAACTTATCATGCAGTTTCAGCCTTTGGTCTTCCTTTTGTGTTGTTTAGACAGATAAAATCAAATCTTATAATGCTCAAGGCACGGTATTCAGCAGAAGTTGAAATGTGCTGAAATTACTGAAACACTGTCTGCCGCTGTGACAATCCTTAAGGAACTGTCAGGTTTAGTTCTCGAATGTTTATAACTCAGCCATAAAAACCCACTCTAGGTTAAAAGCTGATCTTTAAGGTCTCAGCACAAAAAAAAAAAAGATATGTTGCTTGGCTCTTTCTCTCACATGGAGAGAAGCAAGTGGTTATAAATTTGCTTTGACTGTGGGTTTATTATTATAGGAGGAAAGTCAGGCCTCACTTTCACAAGAATACTTAGCTCATTTATTCTAGCAGTCATGGAGACTTTTCTGCTTATGGAAAAGCTACTGCCTCTTTTTTTTGTATTTTTTTAAGTATAGTTCAAATACCTTTCATTGTGATGGCTTCCTCAATTTAAAGTTTTAGAGTTAATAGAATCTACTTCTTAAAAGTATTTGCTAATAGCTCTACAGACTCCATTTACATCCACTCTTTGCTGTGGAATAATTCTCTTGTACACTGTAAAGATTTGTCATTTGAGTTTGTTTAATAAAACACTGATTGACCCGTAGCCAGGCAGGAAGCATAGGCGAGGCAATCAATCTAAGGATGATGGAAAAGGTGTAGTTAGAAAGGTGTTGGCAGATGCAGAGAGAGCAACATAGGCACACTATACTAAGAAAAGTTACCAAGTAATGTGGTAAAAGTATGGATAAGAATTATGGGTTAATTTAAGTGTAAGAGTTAGCTAATAACAAGCCAGAGCTATCAGCCAAGTATTTATAAACAATATTAAGCATCTGTGTCAGTTCTTTTGGAGCAGGTGGTTTGAGACAGGAAATGTTCTTTTACAACCGTTATTCTTCAATGACTCTCCAAATATTCTTCTACAGCCTCAACTCCTAGACCTTCTCTCTCCATGTTCACGTGCCACAAGCAGCATCATCCAGTTCTCTAAAGCTGTCAGATGTGATAAATTACAGGTTGGGTTGAGAGATTTAACGAGAGTGTTAGCTAAAATCAAGGAAAAACTAGGTAGTTTTAAATAGTATTGAGGGCCCAAGGATTTGTAGTGTGTTCCTCTGAACTTCTTATGTCCTATCCTTCAGCAGTGTTGGGTTTCACTGATGTAGGAACTGAGGACAATATGTATTCCATCACAAGTTTCAATCTAGAGAAGCAGATTATGGCTGGAGAGTTAGACAATGCCAGGATTTGTGAGCTGTACTAGAGAGCAGAATTCAGGAGTGAGGAATGATGGTTAATTTTGAGGCATAGTCACAGTTATGACCGTATGCATGAACTTTGAATACATGGAGTTTTGTTTCAAGTTCTCTTACTTTTGCTTCTGTTTCCTTTCTAGCATCTTTTATTCCTTAAGGCACAAGTCTTTATCTCCAGCTTTAATCTCTTGTGCACCTCAGCACCATTTTCAGGTGGTTCTTGCCCTGTTTAAATCTTCAATACAATTGAAAGGCAGGTTGCTGCACTTATTAGATTTTTACATGCATAAGAATCACCACAAGAGCTTTTGAAATGCATGTTGAGGGTCCATTGGTCTAAAGTAGAATCTGAGTCCAGACTTTGTCAAGGGATGCAGTTTTGGTTGCTCAAGCATTCGGTGGTGAAGGACTCACACTGCACTGGGCAGTCTTTCCCTTTTTCTCTTTATTGATATTTGACACAGATTCTAGCAATACAGTCCTGGCTGAGCTCCATAGATTGGGTGACTTTGAACTTTCCCTCTCCTTTTGCTTCTGCTTCCCAAGTGCTGAGATTAGAGTACAGAAACATCAATTTCTAGTCTTTTGAAAATTTCTTTGCACACACCAAGGGGTCAATGTGTATTAGATTTTACTTCAACTGTGCATTTAAGACAGTATGAATTGCCATGCCTCTTACTCTCTCTCTCCTTTCTGAGATAGGGCCTCACCATGTAGCTCTAGCTGTCCTGGACAGGCCTTGAACTCACAAAGATTTTCCTGACTCAGCCTTCCATATCCTGGGATTAAAGGTGTGTGACACTACACCCTGCCCAACTTCATAATCTCTTCAAACTAGAGTCTCCCTACCTGTAAAAATGATATAGTATAGAGGGCCTTGGACCTTCCCCAAAGCAATGTGCCTTACCCTATCTGAGGAGTGGATGGGGGGTGAAGTGGGGAAGTAGGTGGAGTGAGGAAGCAGAAACTGATATTGATATGTATAATGAAAAAGATAGTTTGTTTTCTTTTTTCAATAAAATAAATGAAAAAATGCGAAAACAATGAATGCACCCCATATTGATTTTAGATATTATGACAAATTGTGTTATTTCATTTCATTTAAACTTAAATTAATTTTTTCCAACTAGTTTTATATATCAACCATAATGAATTTCCCCATTCATTACTATGATAGTTTACACTTAAAATTTTTAACTTCTTGATGTTCCAAGGTTTCAGTATTCCAAATATTTCAATATTTCCAATACCTAAATGGAGTTATCTTTCCAGCTTCCCTATATAGTCCATTAACATGTCTAAGCTGAAGTTGACATGCCCCTATGCATTGACATTAATCACCTATCTGTTTTCTGTATTTTTATGTATTTGTATTCAGAGGTTTGCTGTCCAAAACCTTGATTGCTCTTCCTAGCTATAGCTAATTTCTGAGAGACAGTGACTAACTCTCCTGAGAACGCTTTTTATAATTCAAACAAACTAATCCTTAGTTCTTATTCTTTCTGTAGCCCTCTTACAGTCTCCCACATTTAATATACCACCTGTTGTATATGACAGTAGTAGGCACCAGACCAATAGATCAACATCTCAAAGCCTGATAAAATTTTTCAAATTAGCTTACACTAATGTTTACTCAGTTGAAACCCCCAGCCCAGTAATTACTTATTTTTGCTCAGCATCCTCATTTTCATGGGTGGCATGCTCCCTCCTTTTAAGGTCTTTGAGTGTAACAAATTAATCCTTTCGATTGTCTTTGATCTGCTAGACTTACCACACCTAAGAATTAGAATACACATATTTAAAAACAATGGTTCTTCTGGTTCACATTATAATTAACTTTGAATCTCCATGTTCAATATCCTCCCTAGACTGCTTCCTATTACTATCAAGGTAAAACTCAAATTTAGCATTCAGAATCCCTAAAATATTTTATTCTTGCATTTGTTTTTTATTTTCAAAGATTGTTTGCCCCATCACTGTCATTTGTATCTCAAACACATTTCATGTTTTGCCACTGACATCTTTTCATAACTGATTCTGATTAACTGACCTGCCTATTGATGATGACTGAATGCTACCTGGCTGTTGAGAATGCTTCACCTGCATCTGCCCCATGTAACTTGAGAAGCTTCCCTTTTCTGGACAATAGAGGATTTTTAAGCTCCTCTGACATTTGCCATGTTTAGCAGACACTTAACATTAATAGATGTATTATTTGAGTTGTGACGATTTTGATCAGTATCAAACATCATGGCAAGTAGTTCTTATTGTTACAGAATGGATTTTATCCATACTACTGTGAGTGTGTTAAGAATCAGTAGTTTTTCTAGTGGTTGTATTGATTTTGTGATACAGTAATCAGTTTCTTAAATCATGTATTATAACCTTATATGGCATACACATAGTTGTACTGCATAACTGCACTGCAGTCGTGTTTCTGACACGTCACAGGCCCACTATGCATTGTGCACTTTGCAACATGCTATGCAAAAATGTTTCATGAAACACTTGACTCAGATTCTAGAATCTGCTATGTATTATGAATTACAATGTCTTTACTGTAAATTCAAAGGGTATATATCCTAACAAACTTGGCCAGCAGGTCTTCTGAAAGATTTAATGACTAAACGGGAAGAACATTTGTGTATGGTGGCATGGATATGTAGTTCCAGCACTTAGAATGTGAAATAATTCTCCAGTGAAAGAAAAGAGGGTCATGAGTTCAAGGCTAGCCTAGACAATGTATCAAGACTGTCTGAGCGAGGGGTGCACCCACACACTGAGACAATGGGGATGTTCTATCGGGAACTCACCAAGGCCAGCTGGCCTGGGTCTGAAAAAGCATGGGATAAA
>NC_022031.1:66104640-66111757 GCF_000317375.1 Microtus ochrogaster | reverse complement strand
TGGTGAGTTCCCAGTAGAACATCCCCATTGTCTCAGTGTGTGGGTGCACCCCTCGCGGTCCTGAGTTCCTTGCTCATGCTCTCTCACCTTCTGCTCCTGATTTGGACCCTAAATAAATTAAAAAAAGAAAAAAAAAGAAAAAAAAACTGTCTGAAAAAAAGTCAATGTTGTAATGTTGGTCTAAGCACATTTTATTAAATCTGTGACAAAGAGTAAAAGAAGGAAGAGAACAGAGAAAGAGAAAAATAACTACAGATTTCAATATTTCTTCCATAAAATTTATAAATATTTATTAGCCTTTTAAAAATGAACAAAATTTGCGGATTCACTGTCTGCTTACCTGACCGATTAAGCTGGAGAACACAAAAACTCCAGAAAAAAAATTCAAGAGTTGAAAAGCAATTTCAAATGAAGTCTGTGGCTCTGGAAGGCCCCCAATAGTAATTAAAGTTCGAACTGCCCAATAATAACATCTCAGATACCTGTAAAAAAGATGCATAGATTTTTCCTGTACATATTATTGTAACACCATTTAGCTCACACACAAAAACTGTGTACAAGAACTGGCAAACAGTGTGTGTGCGCTACTGTAAACATCTTAATAAACACTAGAACTTGACTAAACATTTAAATCCAAGGAGGATATTTACTGTTTCCAAATTTCAGTGGTCTACTTTACCAGGCTTCTAATTTGGGGGTGAGAGACTTGTACAAAACTTAGCACAGATGTGCCATCTGTGCTCCACTGTGAATGGTCTTTTGGATGGAATGATTGCGATGGTTGGAGACATCTGGAAATATGTGTTTGAGGTCAGCTGCCTTGTCCCTTGAATCTTAAGGTTGCTGGATTTCTATGTTCTCCATATGATCTCTTCTTGTAATGCCCAAGGAAACTTCTTCTCCTACATGTCTAAGCTTATGCTGGTCTGACTGAGGATGGCAAGAAAACTTTCTACTTATCTTCCTCATGTGACTAGATTGGATTTCCTCATATTCTGTCTGTCTCAAGGTACATGGACCTCTTTTTTTAATTTTTTTTTATTGAGCTCTACATTTTTCTCTGCTCTCCTCCCTGCCTCTCCCTTCCCCTTCAGCCCTCTCCCAAGATCTCCATGCTCCCAATTTACTTAGGAGATCTTCTCATTTTCTACTTCCCATGTAGATTAGATCTATGTAAGTTTCTCTTAGTGTCCCCATTGTTGTCTAAGTTCTCTGGGATTGTGATTTGTAGGCTGGTTTTCTTTGCTTTATGTTTAAAAACCACTTGTGAGTGAGTACATGTGATAATTGTCTTTCTGTGTCTGGGTTACCTCACTCAACATGATGTTTTCTAGCTCCATCCATTTTTCTGCAAAATTCAAGATGTCATTATTTATTTCTGCTGTGTAGTACTCTCCATTGTGTAAATGTACCACATTTTCCTTATCCATTCTTCGGTCGAGGGGCATTTAGGTTGTTTCCAGGTTCTGTCTATGACAAACAATGCTGCTATGAACATAGTTGAGCACATGTCCTTGTGGCGTGTTTGAGCATCCTTTGGATAGATACCCAAAAGTGGTATTACTGGGTCTCGAGGAAGGTTGTTTCCTAATTTTCTGAGAAATCACCACACTGATATCCAAAGGTGATGTATGAGCTTGCATTCCCACCAGCAATGTACGACCTCTTTTTTTAATTGAAAATATTTTTTCCCTTACATTTTCCCCTCATATCTTCAGAGATCGTCCCTACATCACCACCCATTCAATCCCATACCTTTTCTCTCTTTGATTTTGAAAAACAGTTTATCACACACAATAACAAACCAGAATAAAATAAAAAAAATAGACAAACCAAGAAAAATAACACAACACTCATGTAGACACATGCATACCTGCAAGCATACACACACACACACACACACACACACACATACACACACACACAGCCCATAAGAACATAAAACCAGAAACCATAGTGGATAAATTAGTAGATTTCTTAATGGCAGCTGCTTCTCCTAGAATGATTATAGCCCAAGAAGAAAACAAAAGAGATTTTATAATCCAGAAATCCCACAACATCTTAATTTCTTGTACTGGTGTATTTGTCAAGCAAATTCCTAGTCTGAATTGATTGGAAGAGAAGGGACTCCATCTCTCACTGAGAGGGATGGCAAAGAATTTGAGGCTATCTTTAAATTGCCAAACCAGAACTGATGAGATGGCTCAACAGGTAAAGATAATTGCCAACAAACCTAACAAACCTGAGTTGAGTCACTTTTAATTAACATAGGAGAAGGAGAACTCCACATACACATTGTGGTAACCTCCATCTCACTAAAGCAAATAAATTAATAAAAAATTTAGTTACCAAACTAACAACATGTTGAAAATATATATAGATCATAGAGGTTTATGTTGATGAGGTAACTCTTAATAATTTAGATATACTTGTTTACACAAATGAAAAACAGAACAGATAAATTTTTTCACTTTTTTCTACACATTTTTATTATGTTAATAAATATACAAATGTGAGAAGAGATGAGAACTCTTTCCTTAGTAAGGAAACAACTCTTGGATGGAATAGGTTATTTATTTAGAACTTTAGAACTGTAGAACAACAAATAAAATTACTTATCTCTGTTAACACAGCCTGGATCAGGTATTCCTAATGTATCCTTAAAAAATTTCTTGCATATGGAAGAGAGGAAAGAAAGATTATAAGAACCAGAGGTTG
The DNA here is from genome assembly GCF_000317375.1 of Microtus ochrogaster. Classification (NCBI taxonomy): domain Eukaryota; kingdom Metazoa; phylum Chordata; class Mammalia; order Rodentia; family Cricetidae; genus Microtus; species Microtus ochrogaster. Next base: position 66,109,039 of record NC_022031.1, on the reverse strand, counting down.
GAGGACCAGAGAGAAACAGTGTCTTCTGAATATGGCAGAACTGCTGAGCTCTTGAGCTCCCATAAGCTGTGGTTGCCTTCATAAGATCAAGCCAGTTAACATTCTAGCAAGGAGTGAGAAGGCGTTCATGATCTCCACTACTACCTCAGGAGCTGTGGACAGTAGTTGGTTTCTTGGGGAAAGATAGTCCCTTTTGTTTAAGGGTGTGGGTCTTGGTTGGTAGATCATGGTTCTGTGGATGGTCCCACGCCTGGGAATATACAGACAATACAAATTGGAGTTCATGTTTATATTTTTGATAGAAGACATTAAGTTGGGGGTGGCAGGGAGGTCAGATGGATATGTAAAGAGTTAGAGAGAGCAGTAACAAATGAATTATGATCACAATAATTGTATAAAATTCTCAAATAACTAAAAAATAAATTTAAAATCCAAATATTTTATAGATAGGCATTCAACTCAGTGGGTCTCTATTAGGTTTTATTTTCCCTGGTATTCATGGCAGGTTAGAACCTCTTACAGTATTTTGTCTTACTTAAGTTTTTGTTTTTAAAATAGAAGGACGAAATCCCAGCACTTGGGAGGCAGAGGCAGGCGGATCTCTGTGAGTTCGAGACCAGGCTGGTCTACAAGAGCTAGTTCCAGGACAGGCTCCAAAAACCACAGAGAAACCCTGTCTCGAAAAACCAAAAATAAATAAATAAATAAAAAATAAAATAGAAGGACTAAATTATCCAGTTGTATTAATCCTGGGTATATTCCCAAAGGACTCTGTATTCTACCCCAGAGACACTTACATATCCATGCTCACTGATGTTCTATTTGAAACAGACCGGAAATAGGATACGGTTGGATTTTGACTAGCATATGAATTAATAATGAAAATGTATATCAGAAAGTTAAATTTTGACTATAAATAAAAATGAATTATGAAATTTTCAGAAATAAAAGTGAGTGGAATTGGAAAACATTGAAATGAGGGAACTCAAGCTCAGAAAAAGATATACTGTTTGTTCTCTCTCATATGCAGATCCTGGCTTCTAAGTGATAAATACGTGTATCAAGGTGGTGTTATTGTTAATAAACATCACGATGCTAGAAAAGGGTCCACAAGAGGAAAAAGAGTCTTTAAAGGAGAGGGTCGAGGAAGCCAATAGAATATGGGAGATATTAAAGTGGGAAAGGAATAATGATGACAAAAGGGTACAGTGATGAAGATGGGACATAGAGGTGGAGAGGAGGAGGGTGGATGTAAAACCAACCAAAATGGAGTCTGCTCAAAAGTCTCATAAGGAAAACTGCCTCTTTATAGGCCAATTAAAACATTAAGTTAAAGCATCAGGGATGGGGGCTCAGGAGATTGCTCAGCACAAACAGTTCTCATCCACAAGTTTGACAACTTCAGGACAGTCCCTGAGTCTCATGTCAAGGTAAAAGTAGATAAATGACTTCATAAAATTCTGCTCTGACCCCCATATGTGTGCATGCATGCCTCCTTATAGCAATAATACATCAATAACAGGCTCTATTTCTTGTACTAGTGAGTTACACAGAGAAGGAACACTTTAGTACTTTATGACTGTGTTAGTCTTTGAACAAAGGTAATCATTTTCAAATTCTAAGAAGAGTAGTTTTATAAAGAATTAAATAAACTGGTGCTAAAATTAGAACTGAAAAAATCAAATCTATAAGTAAATTATTTTCAAATCCAATACATTTTAAAGGACATGGAATATTTTTAACCTGATGGATATAAGAATAATCACCCCAACCAGAACAGTAACAAAATCCCACAAACATTTTTTTTGTTTTTGTTTTTTTGAGACAGGGTTTCTCTGTAGCTTTGGTGCCTGTCCCAGAACTAGCTCTTGTAGACCAGGCTGGCCTCAAACTCCCAGAGATCCCCCTGCCTCTGTCTCCCGAGTGCTGGGATTAAAGGCGTGCGCCACCACCGCCCGGCATCCCATAAACATTTTTGGGGAAGAGTTTAGATATTTTAGACAATAAAAATATCACGGAGTGAATGCCCAGAAGGCCTCAACTCACTAACAGTGGACTAGATGTCAAAGAGACAAAGTACAAAAATAAATTTACAGGTTGTATTTCGATGTTCTATCACCCAAAGGACACAGGTCCTCAATCTGTGTGTTTCTTTAAACTGAGAAAATTTATTAATACTTCCCAAGAGTGGGAAAGGACTAGATCTTTTTCCTATATGGTCAGGAATTTTACATCATTGTAGTGTTATATTTTACATCATTTTAGTGTGAATAGGAACAAACACAGTATTATCTACCTTCACCTTCTTGTTTATAGATGTTAAAAGTGATAGTTAAATATGAAACATTGGCATTGATTTTCCAAGTCTCAAGGGTTAGCCTTGAACTTTTAAAATATTAAATAGTATGCTATGTTAATTGGATTTTTTTTTTGCCCTGATGCTTTGCGGTTTAATTTTGGATTCTTTTCTCAGACATGTCTTGCACACCCAGACATGCCCAACCAAAGGTAAGATTTGTAATTTAATTAGATGGCATCATATTGATTTTCTAGGATTAGCTTAATTAGTCAAGGGTGTCCATCTCTAATATCTACAGTCCAGGCAGATAAATCTTTTCAAGGAGATTCCATCTGGAGAATTTAATACACAGACTCTCTGTAAATTTTTAATGCATGACAACACACAGCTCCAAGTTAAAACAATGAGAGAATTTAAGATTGAACCTAAAGAAAAGTTGAAAACAGGAATTATGCCTCTGTGAACATATAAGGAACTCTAGAAACAACCTGATTAAAAATTGGACAAATAATCTAAACAAATATTTTTGGAAAGATGTTCAAGTAACCAAAATGCATATGAAAAAAAGCCCAGTGTCATTAATTATCAAAAAAGTGCAAATCAAACTTACACTGAGGTACCATCTTACTTATTAAGAGTGTCAATCATTAAAAAGACTATTTTTTTCATTTTTGAGATGACTTCATTCTGTTTTCTATACTAATTTACAATCCCTTGATAGTATATGGAGGTTCTTTTTCTGCCTCCTTTTCTTTGTTTCTCATGACACCTCTTTTCCCTTTTTTATCATTCTAGGAGGGGAAATACGGTGCTCCATTGTAGTTTTGATATGTATTTCCTGGTGATTAATGATATGGAGCATCCCTCACATCCTTATCAGCCATCCCTCTGTATGCCTTCATTCAAGAATGTCCTTTAGATTTTTGCTTATTGAAAGTTTTTGCTATCAAAGTGTAGAAAATTTTCATATTTGGGTCTTTAACCCATTATCATGTATATGATTTGTAAATATTTTCTCCAGTTTCACAGGTTGAATTTGTATTTTGTTGATTGTTTTGTGTTTCGTGTGGACTGTTAGTAGTGTGATGGAAACCTGCCAGTCCTCCTTTGCTTTGCTTGTGTTTGAGGGGCCATATTAAGCACATTATCCAGCTCTGCTGTCTTCTAATAGTTTTAGAGCCAACTTCCCACACTTACACCATCAGGACCAGCTCTACTGTGCTGCCCCAGCAAGGTACAGGGACCACTTGCCCAACTGCTATTGCTGGTGAGGGGTTGGGACAGTCCTTCTGCTCTGAGGTCACCATGGCCATCTCATCTACCCGTCTCAGGTGTTAATGGACCTAGAGGACTGGGGATGGTATCTCTTCTCTGCCCATGCTGCCACACGTCAGATGAGTAGTGGGGGCCGCTCTGCCATGCTTATTTATGGCTTTCGGGATGACTCACTCACAACTCTGCAACAGGGGCGGCTTTATTGTGTTACCTAGGTGAGGTGCTGGTCCTGTTCTTCCAAGTGTTGCAGCTGTTGGGAGCAGGGACAGTTCTGCTCTTATGACCTCAGGGCCAGTTCTCCCATCTGCCTTGGGTGTTGATGGCAGGGGGTGGGCAACTCTCCCCTGCTCACGCTGCTACAAGACAGATGAGTAGTGAGGACAGCTCTTCCATGCTCATAACTTCAGGACTGGCTCACCCACATCTCTGCTAAGAGGGTTGGTTTTATTGTGCTGCCCTGGTAAGGTGTAGAATCTGCTCTCCCAAGTGTTGCAGCTGATGCGGGTTAGAGACAACTTTCATGCTCGGATGCCCACAAGGCCAGTTCTTGCATCTGCATTGATGAGTGAGTGGGGGGGGGCATCTCTTCTCAGTACAGGAGGCCATATAGCAGATGAGAGTTGGTGGGGCTAGGTCTCCCATGCTCACTATTTTGGGGCCTGCTCTTCTGAGTGGTATAGCTGGTGGGGCCCAGGGAAAGGTCTCTTGTTATGCCCACAGGGCAGGGTCAGCTCTCCCATTTGCCTCAAGCAATGATGAGTGTGTGTGTGTGTGTGTGTGTGTGTGTGTGTGTGTGTGTGTATGTGTGTGTGTATGTGTGTGTGT
>NC_022031.1:66093402-66104540 GCF_000317375.1 Microtus ochrogaster | reverse complement strand
AGAGAGAGAGAGAGAGAGAGAGAGAGAGAGAGAGAGAGAGAGAGAGAGAGAGAAGGGCAATTCTTTCCTGCTCATGCTGTCAAAAGAAAATGGATGATAGGGACAGTCTTCCATGCTCACCACTTCAGGACTGGGTCACTCACACCTCCACCAACAGAGTTGGCTTTTATTGTGTTGCCCAGGCAATGTTCAGGACCCGTTCTCCCAAGTGTTGCAGTTTGTGAAAGGGCCAGTTATCCCACTCTTTTTACTTCAGGGTCAACTCTCCCACCTGCCTTAGACATTGATGGGTGGGAGCGGGAGAAGAGCATCTCTCCCCAGCCCATGCTGCCATAAGCCAGAAGAGAGGTGGGATTCAGTCTCCCACCCCCGCCATCTCAGGATTGGCTCACCTGTGCTCTCATCAATAGGGTCAGCTCTTCTGTGCTGCCCAGAGGAAGGACACGGCTCACTTTCCCTTGATGCAGTGTGTCAAGGGATCAGTTCCATCACCATCTCTGCTCATCCTATAATGCCCATCTGGGCTGGCTCATGTTGCAAGGTGCTAGATGGGCCCGTGTTTTTTCCTCGGAGACAGGGAGGACAGACTCAGACCAGCAAATGGGTGTTCTTGACCTATTCAGTTAGTTAATCACGATGTTGGGATAGGCCATGCTTCCTCATCAAAGATATCGTTATAATGCTCAGCTGTCCAGCACTATAAACTGAATTCCTCTAACCCCAGCCAGACAGCGTGGGGTAGGGGCACGGCTGGAGTCCAATGGTGGACCTGGATTGGCTGAGTTCCTATAGTTGGTATCTTAATTTTCTATAATATTATTCAAATCAAAGTAAAACATGAATCAATTCACATTCTAAATCCATTTTGTTTATACAGGATTGATCTTCAAGCTTTCTAGGGCCATGTTCTCTTTCTCTCTCTTTCTCTCTCTTTCTGTGTGCGTGTGTTTGTGTGTGCATGTGTGTGTTTCACAATCAGTGGGCCTTTTGACTATAAAGATTTAAAAAATAATCACTTCTAACAATTAATGAAAAATGAGGCCATGATGTGAATGAGATCAAGGAGAAGTATATGGGATGGTTTTTATGGAGAAAAGGGAAAGAGGAAATGATGTAATTGTAATATTAAAAGTATTTAGAAAAGAAGTTCAGATTAAAAGTAAAGAAACATTTATAATTCTGTATATGTAACTGACTTGCTTTGAGTAGTAAATATTTTTGTGAGATATTTTCATTTTCTTTGCTCTCCATCCCTAGGTTGCTATGTGTTGCCCTTCAGAGGTATTCTGTGATGTACTCTTTCTTTCTAGTGAATACATTGTCTTTTAATGTGTCCAGTGTCATTTCCTGGAGCAGAAAGTTAGTGTAGTTTACTTTATTCTAGGTCTTGTATTGATGTAAAGGAACATTTTGCTATTAAATAACTCTATTGTCATGATTGAACCCTGATTCTTTTGCATTAGAAATTTCTAGTGACCTGTTTAGTTCATGAGGTACTTGCTGCTTAATTGTCAAGTTTTATTTATGAGTATTATTATTCTTTATTCAATCTAGTTAGTGGATATAGCAGACTCATAAATCCATGAAACTTTGCAGTGATCAATTAATTAGCTACTATTGCACCTGCCCCCTAAATAATTAACATTAATCACTACTAACAACCCTCATTAAAGTTATTAAGTTAACTTATTAACTAAAGCAGAGTCTTACAAACTTTTTGATTATGGTTCAGAGTAAGAATTACATTTTGCAAAACAATCTTGAATACACATACATAAACACACACACACACACATGCATACACACTCAACCCTGCTGTGTGTATCAGATAACCTCTTATAGTTTCTATTCTATTTTGTGCTTTTTTACTTGACAGCATACTAATACACAAGAGAGGTTTTACTGCCTCTGCTACATAGTGATTAACAGTTGTCTTTAGTGGCATAGTTATTGGTAAGCTGCCTAAGTGTCTATAATCTTTTCTCCATGCTTCAGTAAATAATCCAAATTAAACTCATAAACACACACACAAATGCTTGGGCATGTACACACAGGCGAACACACGCACACGCTTCTGCTTGCATGTGCACACACAGAGGAAAACACACACGTGTGCATATGCGATCACACATAACCTGAAAGTAGAAGAGGAACCAGCTGGGAAGAGGACAAGAGGACCAATGGGAGTGGGGAGAGGGGAAGCAAGGGTACTGAGAAGTGTGGATGTGGCTAACATATATTATATACCCTCTTGAAGAGATGCCGTAAGTAAATTCATTATTATTTCAAATTAATATATGCTTATAAAAACTCAGGAAAATTTTGGCTTATAAAAATTCATATACCCAAACTGAAAATTAAGAAGAACACAAAATTATTACTCACTTGTTTCCTTCACCATTATAGACCCATTTGGTTGTGCCAATTCCTTCATAGTCTGAGGCCCAGTAATAAACACAGGCGTTAATGTGCAGAACAAACAGCAAGTAGCCAGTTGTTCGAATGATTCTGTCAGAAAGAATAAATAGAAAATAAGGGTTGACATTGTTTCTGGAAAGCGGCTGACTTCAACATTTTTGTTTGCTCTGTGTCTCCAATGAGCCATCTTGCTTTACATTTGCCAAGTGTCAACTCTCATTTGCGCAGTAGAAAGAGAAGGTGACATCACATGTTGTCTGCTGTAGAGTCTTGAATGGGCTTGACAGAGTGTAAAAAAGTCTTCATTTCTTTGCACAGATGGTGTGAGTCAACTCTGTGAAAGACATGCCTCAAGGGTCACCTCTTCATCTGATTCCCATAAACTGTGCCACACGGGTTTACCTGGGTATCTGGAAGGCTCAGAGGACTTCAGGCTGTGATGAACTGTGACTGAAGGTCTCTGTGCTCATGTAGTTCAGAATGACAAATGAGTAAAATTTAGACTAAGCATGAATCCGTCATGAGGGATGGAGAGCTGACTTGTAAGAGTGGGCTTGTCTTTACTGTTTAAGTGGAAACACAATAGATCCTCTTTCCTACTCTGGCTTCCTTACTTTAATCTGACTTGAAATAGCCCAATTTACTTTGTATAATGCATTTTTTATAGCAAAATGCAAAATGTTCTATGTTTTTGAGCAGTATGGTCATTGTCTTCTAAATGCTGTCTAAAATGTTCTGCTATCATTTTCTCTACTTGCTCCAAATTTACCAATGATACTCACCTATAGACATATGCATTGTCCATTATAAACTCCAGGCGATTATTAAACTCAAAGAATGAAGTGTACTGTAAAAGAAATAAGCAGAAAATGAAAAAGTAATTTAACTGTATGCTTATTTGCATAAATATATTAACATTTTATTCATTGAAAGTAATTTTATTCATGTCCTTAAAGACATGTCATATTTAGTGGTATTTTCTCTTAAAGGTGCACTTTAACACTTTGCCAAACTACAGAGATTAATGCTTTATTTTATTTCTATCCTTTTGTTTCAGTCTTATTTATGATGCTTGTTGAAAATCAATAGTTTTTTCTAATGCATATAATAAAATTCCATTTTGCCATGATTAAAATCACACCCCCAAAACATAAATGAAAGAATAAAAATATATCATTGCCAACAGTAACTTTATTTTTAGGAAGAGATGGCAAATTGTATATATTTTTTCTCAAAATATAAAGTCCACTAAGCATTAGAAAAGGCTTGTTGTGTTCTATTAGAAGGTTCAACAGCTTCATGTGATCTAATGCAAATAGAGTTGCTGTTTCCCTTAAGGTTCTTTCTTAAATGTGGCACATGTACACCAAGGGTACTCAGCTGTTAGGAAAAATGAAATGATGACATTTTCAGGTAAAAGGATGGAACTAGAAAAAATTATTATACTGAGTGAGGTAACTCAGGCCCAGAATTACAAATGCTGTATTTCTCTTTTTTATTACTACTTTTGTATCAGCTCTCACTTCTCTTAGATACTCTTATCCCAGCCTCTCCTCCCTCCTTCATTTCTATAGGAAATAGGGCGTGGAATAAAACCACGGAATCACCATGAATCCTTGAGCTAAATGCCAGCCCTTCTGGTGTAGGGCGTGGAATAAAACCACGGAATCACCATGAATCCTTGAGCTAAATGCCAGCCCTTCTGGTGATATGTATTTATCATCATGTGACTCTACTTCGTACCTTGTCTCCATGGCTGCAAAAGGACATAATAGCCCTGAAAAGAGTGTGTGGAGGTCTTCATTGATATGCTGACTGTGCTTGGGAGGGGAAATCTTATAGACAGGGTCCTCAGAGAGTACTTGTTTCAAATATCCCCCAATTTACGTGTGACTTCTGTACCTCTGGAGTAAAAACATCATATTTTTTAATGGTAATAAGTCTTTTTATGGTAATAATTCTTAAATTAGAAATATACACAAATTATTTGCTTTTTTTTTCCCTGCAGAATTCCTAAAAATATCCCTCAAAAGCTCCGATTGTGATTATTTCAATGTTTGATAACTGTTTATTGGGATTTTACTAGAAGTTTGCTCAAAGGACATTGTTGAGAACTAATATGTTTATAGAAGAGAAAATTTGTGTTTGTAGCATGTTTTTCATTTCTATCTGGAGACAGGTACATGACAATATTTACCCAAGAGAATTGTCCATTCAAATAACGGCTTTATAAATAACTGAAAGATAGGAATATACAACTAGAAAAACATCAGTATTGATTTATGTAACATCCTACATTAAAATGCTGTCTGTTGAAGGCTCCCTAACGTGATTCAGCGATGCGCTATGAACAATCATCATTTTATAAACATTCATTAAAAAGCCACGTGAACTCCAAAGTCCACAGAAATCTTTTTAAAAATTGGTTATTTTCAACACGTGCCATCTGAACTTCCTTGTGAGATTCCAAGTTTGACAGGATGGTGATCTGGTGCTAGACTTCTTGGAATTATGTTCTGCCTCGATTAATACTCATATTACAAAGTCACACCAGCAGCCTCTAGAGTTGTCTTGGGAATATGGGATATAGGCAGAACTCTTTAAACTTAGAAAAATCATTGGCATAGAAGGAAAGCTTTCTGTGCCTGATCTCTATCTACCAATATTATAGCAGATTATCTGGAGTAAGATGAATAATGCCTACATTATCAGTGTGGATGAGCAGGCTTTCTACTCTGCTGATTCTCATCTACCTCACTGATAACATAAATGTGTTGGGAAGACTAAAACAAATAATGGAAACAAAGTGTGTACTTTGAGTTAGACATAGCAATTGCTATTGTTGTAGGATCCATCATTGTTGCTAGGTTACGCTAGAAAGATAATCAACCTGCTTTCCCAGGATCCATCACTGTTGCTAGGTTACGCTAGAAAGATAATCAACCTGCTTTCCCAGGATGCAAGAAAATAAGCAATTAAATCAATTTATTAAATTAGTAAAATCTTTTGTGTTCCTTTAAAGGAAGATGACTTTTGAGGTATAAGTTATCATTAGTATTCATTTTTTAAAAATGAGTTAACAAACATTGTTAGCAGGTGTGTGGGTGCTGGGAATTAAACCTAAATCCTCTGCAAGAGCAATCCGTACTCTTTAACAACTGTTATTCTTAAGTATTTATATAAAAGTCATTCAGATTTTCCTCTAAATAGTATAAGTTACTCAGCAAAGCTGAGTTTATGAAACATGCATGTCTTAGAATATTTTTAATAGAAAATACATATAAGTATTTCAAATAAACATTATATATGACCCTTAAAAATTGTGTTCTTTTTGCCTTTATGCATCCTGATTTTCCTTCTCATATTAGGCAGCTGCTTTAATTAGTTTCTGAAAATAGTATGTAGGAGTTTATGTAAATTTAGAAAATTTTTTTCTTTCTAGTTTACATAAACTAGTTTTGTTCTGTAAATTACTCTCTATGTAGCTTTTTCCTTTTTTTAGGAATTTATTAACTTATATCTATATTAATACATAAAAATTTTTACCTCATTTTCCTAAAGCTAGTTAAACTGTAATATAAACACATCTCTGGGCCTCAAAAAATTAACTACTTTGTGACGTTTTGTTTGTTTGAGACAGAATCTATTCTGTAGCTCAGGCTAGCTTGAAAATTATTATTCAGTCCAGACTGGCTTCAAACTCAAGGAAATCCTCAGCCCCTCAATATTATAGAGATTATAGAGAGCTACCACATCTTGATGAACATTTTAGTTGTAGACAAGGATCTAAAACTATGTTTGCACTGTTTCTATTATTTTATTATATTATAGAATCTCAGGTGAATAAAAACTTAGAGGTGACCCCATTTACCCCTTTTATTTTACAGTCTAATATTTCAAATATTCAAGAATTCTCTGATAAGACAGGATACAGGAAAAAATTAAAATTATAAAATATTTATTTGTAATTATAGTAATCTTAAGAAGTACAAAAACACTCTTATTTTTGGTTTTAAAAATATCTGTTGTAAAGAAATGGAGGATCCATGGGATAGGGGTAGCAATGAGAGGAAGTGGTGAAGAAGGACTGGGAGGAGAGGAGGGAGGAGAAACTGTAGCTAGGATGTTAAAAAATACTTGTAAGAAAAATTAGAAGCAATTAGGAGTCACTTCCATCAGTAGAAGCAATGACATTCTTCTATTATTTATTTAAAAATTCATAATAGTGATGAATACTAAGAAATAGGCCATTCAGAAAAAGTTAAGAGTATTGTAAATTTTAGCATATCTAAACTTGCTTCAAGACTTCATTTAGGAGAAGGAGAAGGCAGCTGAATATAGTTTCTTTACCTTTAGTATCCGATTTGTTCTAAATATTGGATTGAACCCAAAGAAGATGTAGAGAACTTCAAATGGCATTATGGATATGACATCCATCTGTTGAAAGACCATACATAGTCATATAATTATGTATACAAGCTACTTCTCTGCTACTATGATAAAATATTCTGCAAAGTAACCTAAAGACGAAAAAGTTCCTTTTAGCTTATGGATCTAGAGGGTTACAGTCCATCACAGTGAAGAGGACATGGAAGTGGGGGAGGGAAGAGAAAGGTGGCTGACCACATAGTTAACAGGAAGTAGAGGCCCAGAGAGCTATCACACTCAAATTGGCCTCCAGTGTGGTGATTCTTCTAGCAAGACTTCACCTTTTTAAAGCTCTACAACCTTCTCCACCTGACCCAGTTCTAGGGACCAAGTGTGAGTTTACAGGAAACTACAATACTATGTAAAAGTTGACAATCCATAATGAATTATTTACTATTTAATCCAAAAATTGCTTTCAGTTAAATATGCATGATGCCATTTATAGACATTAATACCATGAGAACAAGGATACTAGTTTGTAGTCTGCCAGTATATTTTATTTTCCCCTACATGTATTGGAGCTATCCTTAGACATCATCTTTGCTCAGATTTTTCTTATCTCATATAGTTCAGTGATGACACAGGTGCTAATGTTAAAACACATTTTTATAGTCTTTGAAACATGAGATTCTAGAATACAAATCAAATCTATTTTTGATTTTGTTTGAAACTCTTATAAATTAATTGCAATGAAACTGTTTTATGGTCCATTCATTCCTCTAGTTCTCAGAGTGGATTTTGTCAGTCTGGTTCATTTAGGTTCCTTAGTGATTTCCATCACTGTCTTCTTTGGGTTGCTTTACTACCAACTACCTGGTAGGAAAGTTTCTATCAGAGACTACACTGGTTAAAAGAGAAATAGAAATCTTCTCTGTTTACAATCAATCAGCAAAGCAAATGAGAGAAAGTATTGGAAAGCACTGTGATAGTGTAGCTAAAATAGTCATTTTAAAACTATTCAAGCCTTCTTATACCTTGGTAATCTTATGACGCTCCTTAATCAACATAATTTTGTCTACTTTTTAAAAATCTTGTGTGTGTGTGAGAGAGAGAGACAGAGACAGACAGACAGATAGACAGACAGACAGACAGACAGATAGACAGACAGATACCTAGTTTAACAATACTGAATGCTTGCTCAGGTAGTACATTTGCTAACAGATTTTAAAGAGGTAAATTACTGTCCTTGGTGGGGGAGGCTGGAGTCATGAAATGGCTTAGGCAATCTTGGGTTACCCCATGTCTGCCTGTTTTCAATTAGAAGACAGATTAAGAGATAACTATAAGGCATAAGATCATGTTTTTATCTGAGAGTAGGAGATGCTGTGTCATCTAAATAACTGCTTCTTTTGTTTATTCTGCTCATATGCAGAACAGGGAGGAATAGATATAATTTTGTAGGCTTTATAACACCACATCACATGAACAGCAAACTAGAATTTTGTGGACTATAAAAGATACACCCCACTTTCCCCAGTTGCAATTTAACTTGGAATTTAAATATGAGCCCCCTACTTACTTTGACTTTCACATATTTAAGCCCCCATTTTCAGATAGAGGGAAATGCATGCAGAATAAAATATGGAGTGAAAATGGTTCTGCATAAGCGGTTCTGGGCCTATTTGTGAGTCACCTACCTGAAACTTTGTAGAACTTCTGTAGTGTCTCTTCAGCTCATTTGGATCTACCTGTAATAAATTTATATCATCATTATGTTCATCAGATTTCATTTATTAGTCTTTTTACAGTCATTTCCTTCTCCTATTTCTCTTAAATCTTAGCTTATAATTATGTTATCATTATACAGCCTTTTGCATTTTTAAAACAAACAGCTATTCATGGTGCTTGTTTTCTTTTTATTAACTTCACATATATTTTTAGCTAAACATTTTTATATGGTATATTTTTATCATATTCTTTCCTTTCCTCCAATTCTTCCAAGATCCTCCTCACCTCCATAGACACCTAACTTCATGGCCTTTCTCTCAAAAAAAAAAAAAAAGAAAGAAAAGAAACAAAAAACAAAACACAAAAATCAAGACAAAAGCAAACCAAGGCAAATCAAAAATGCACACATACAAAAAGAAACATAGGATCTGTTTTGTTTCCTTTTTGTTATTGTCCTCCAGTTTAACATAGGAATATCAAGAGAGTCAGTCATATTGCTTTAATACATTCTTTTTTCATATCCACCCCTAACCTGCAGGAGTTGGGTCATAATTTGTTTTCCTACTTTTTTCATAACAAAATAAACAGTGCAAAGGCCACACAGGAACACTTTACATTTGTGTTGTGGAAATCAGGAGGATATTTTGAAACAATAAATTTTTGGATCTTCGTAAAATTTTATTTATCATTATGTACGTATTTGTAATGTGTGTGTGTGTGTATGTGTGTGTGTGCGCGCGAGCGCATATGTGTGTGTAGATCATAGGACATCTTTGTGGGGTTAGTTCTTCCCTTCCGTCTTTACCTGGGTTTGAGAGTCAAACTCATATCACCAGACTGTGTAGCAAACACCTTTTACTTGTTGAGCAATCTTGCCATTCCCTTGGATAATTTATTTAAAACCAGGCTACCTGGCTGAATTATAATCTCCTTGAGGACAGGATTGACTTTGCCAGTTGGGTAAAGCAATGCCTGAAATGTTCCCAGAACTCAGTAAATATTTTGTGCATGAAGACATAGAGGAATGAAGAAAGGAATACAAGTTTTGTAGTGCTTGGCATTTTCTGGAATAATTTTTTTTTTTTTTTTTTTTAGACTTCTCTTTCAAGGAAGCAGAAATGCCACTCGGTTTGCTTGCACGAGTTGATCAGCGTTTTGGTGTCTTTCTTGGACTTACTCTAACATTACATCCAAGAGCTGTAGTCAGTAAAGCTAGACTCAACATTATTCTGCAATCTCTTCAAGCCTAACTGTGAGTTCCTTGTGCTGCATATTCTCCAAGCATGCCTATCCATATCCATGGATAGTCAGCCTAGGCTACGCTCTCTGCCTCTCCTGTTCAGTCTCTCTCTTGGCAGTGGTCTCCCTGACTTAAGTGGTGCACCTCCTTATTCATTACAAAATGGCAGAAAAAGGTCTCCCTAACTAAGATACTTAATCCCTATTCATGTCTAATTCTATGACTCTACATGATTTTTGGGGAAAAAATTCTCAAATTTCCTTTTATAGTTAGCCAGGCTCTGCTCTTCTTGTCTCAGCAACATTTTGAAGTTCCTTATCCTTCTCTATCTCTCAGTTTCTCAAATGTATCAGTTTCTCACTTCAATGCTTTTGCTGGGGTTGTTCCTGGAGCCCAGATCATGTTTGCTGTTATTGCAAAGGTGGAAGGGTACCGATAGTACCAGCTATCGCTCAGGATCAGATGACCTCTGTTAACACAGCATAGAAGTTCACCGTATTTCATTTGTTTGTTTCTCCTTCAATCCTGAGCTACATAAAAAAGTCAGACATATTCTTTTGTTTGTTTGATTGCGGGGGAGAAAGGGTTTATTTGGTTTAAATTTTCACATCATAGCCCATCACCGAAGGAAATCAAGACAAGAATTCAAACTGGACAGGAACCTGGAGGTAGGAGCTGATGCAGAGAACATGGAGGGGTTTTATTCAATAGCTTGCTTCACCTGGCTTACTCAGCCTGCTTTCTTATAGAATTAAGGACCACCAGCTCAGGGTTTTCTCAGTTCCTGACAGGTCTAGCCTCAGTAAGTGATATATCACAGGAGTACAAAGGCTATTAATATTAACATTGAGACTTAGATTCAATTTCAGTTATGTGTAGGAAGAATCTCTTATAAACTCTTAATTAATTGCATTATTAGAACTTGGGCATATAGTAGCAGCAGCATCGAACAATTATCATTCATGTTATTTAATATGGGCATTTTTAATCTTCTCCTAGTAATGTTTAAGATCAGTTAGTTGGGGCTGGGTAAATGGCTTATTAGGTAAAATGCCTACCACATAAGCATGAAAACCCGAGTTTGATGGTCACAGTAGCATGTATCTACAGATTCTGTGCTATGTGTGTATTTGTAGGAAGAGACAGGCAAATCCCTGAAGCTCAGTGGCTAACCAGTTTAGCCAAATCTATGATCTTCCTGTTCAGTGGGAGACTGTCTCAAAAAATAAAGGTGGAAAATAACTGAGGAAAGACACCTGATGTTAATTTCTGGCCTCCATATACTTGTTCAGAGAGACACAGACACACACATCTCATACACACACACACACACACACACACACACATACACACACACACATACACACACACACACACACACACA
>NC_022031.1:66089874-66093302 GCF_000317375.1 Microtus ochrogaster | reverse complement strand
CACATACACACACACACACACACACACACACACACACACACACACTCACAGGGGTTGACAGGGGTTTTCTGTCCCACCTGATCCCTATCTCAGTTCATGAAGTCCTTAAGTCCCAAAGAAATCACACAGAGATCTACATTAATTTTAAACTGATTGGTCCAGTAGCTCAGGCCTCTTATTAATTAATTTTTATAACTTATATTAGCCCATAATTTTTGTCTATGTTAGCCACTTGGCTTGGTAACTTTTTCGGCAAGGCAGTCAGTCACATCTTGCTTCCTCTCTGTCCGGGTGACAACTGCAGACTGAAACTTCCCTCTTCCCAGAAACTTCCCTCTTCCCAGGATTCTGGTTGACCCTCCTCAACTTCCTGCCTGGCTACTGGCCAATTAGCATTTATTTAAAATACAAGTGACAGGGTACAGGCTATTGTCCCACAGTGTGTGTGTGTGCACACACACACACAGATACACACATATAGACACATACATGTGCATAATATGTGCACATATGCAGACACGCAAACATACACATGCACATGAACACATGGACACACACAGACACACATAGTCATCACACATGTGTCATATTACTCATCCCAATTTGCCAGGCAACTCTGCACCTAGCCCCTCTCCCCCTATTATGGTTATACTTTTTACGCACATACATGTGGTAAACTTTTACAGAAATATATTAAAAATCTATATAAGCTATGTTCATGCAATGACTATGGGTAAAAAGACTATTGAGCCACAGGTAGTTAGGCGTAAACAGGTTTCATTGGTAACCATAAATTTTGTTTCAAGAAAGATTGAGTAAAATGAGACAGTTCCATCATGGCTTCTCTGATACAGATATACAGACAGACACAACTCAAGTGCCAAGCAGCCATGTTAAAATATTGCATTCCCCCACCAACTAGAAAGCTTTTTTTTTTTAAAAAATCACATTTACACCTTCCCTTTCAGATTATGATTCCATGTCTGAATAAATGTAAACACAACTAAAAATGCTTGATTAAAGGAAAGTGGCATTTAGCAATTTTAAAATCCCTGTTCTTTTGAGCACTAAATAAATTTGGCACCATTAGCCTTAAGAGGATCAGTCTGTTTACTACTTACAATTAGGCACTTACTTTTAAAATGTCACCCTATTTAATTCCTTCTCTCTTTTAAGCCTGCTTATTATGCAGACAGCATTTCTTCGGGGGGGGGGGGGAGGCTTACTTTAGGAAGGGTATGCTGATTACCCCCAATCCCGTCCTAGCTGACAGTCTTAGAGGGTGCTCTACTCAGATGTTATTATGTTTACTCATTATTTACCTCCTCTGATTAACAATTCTGCAGTTTAAAACAGAACAGAGAGAAACACTTAAAGAAGAATATTATGTGAGGCTGCAATTGAAGAATTACTCAAAGAAAGAAAATCCTTGAGACAGCTTTATCACACATTTCCTCCTACAAAAATGTCTTGAATATCTTTGAATTCCAAGGTTAGATAGAAAAATGGACAGAACACTGTTCCCTCCTGTCTTTCAGGCACTCACTATCAGGTAAGAAAGACAGCTAAAGAGACATGGAGGACATGCTAAAAGTGTGGATGTTTATTCATTGTATTCCTCTGACAATTTACATCTACTAATTATATCTTGGGGTATGTGTACATATCATCTTATTCAATCTTTATCATAGATTTATAAAATAGGAACTATTTTCACCTTACAAGTAGAAGAGATTGTTCAATAAAAGAGTTAATTTAATTTCTTCAAATAATACCATTAGTAATTTTAGTAGTGAAATTGGTGCCTGGTATGTTTATTTTTAGTGTCTAATAGTTAACCTATGTTTTATTTATCAAAATTAAATAAAAGAAATATCAAAATATCTAGAGTACAATGAAATGAGTAATTCTTTTCGGTAATTCTGAATATATGTTATTCAAGACAGGGTTTCTCTGTGTAACTTTTGGAACTTGTCCTGGAAATTGCTCTGTAGACCAGGCTGGCCTTGAACTCACAGAGATCTGTTTGCCTCTGCCTCCAGAGTGCTAGAATTAAAGGTGTGCACAATCACCATCTGGCTATAAACAGCAATTGTGAGGTTTGAGTGTTCAAAGTTGTCTCCTATAACAGAAGACCTAACAGATGTGATCGTTAGTGGGCATTAATCATTTCATAGATCCTTCATTACTATTGGGTTTATCAATCAAAAGCTATAGCTGTGTGTTTTATCCAGCAACCAGTGCTGGCCTGTGAGCTTGCTCAGTAGGGAAGGGCCCACCCACTAAGCCCCCAAAGCTGAGTTTGATCCCAGAATCTACATGATGGAAGGACAGATCCATCCTTCCTGCAAGTTGTCTCTCACCTTCACACATACACCAAGGCACCCATGTGAGAGGCACACACAATATATATAATGAATAAGTAAAATGATATTCACTACTAACTTGACTTCTACTACATAGAAGGGAATTTTTATATTGAGGTATTATTTGTTGTTGGTGTTTGGACCTCTATGTAGTGCCATTTTCAGAAAACATTGTGAGTAATGAACGTACACAGATCTCCTGGTTTCTTTCACTGTGACTGTTTGCACCTCGATCTGTTTTTCCTAAAAATACTTGCAGAACTAATATTACCATATTCTAGTCCTGGTACAGCATATATTATAGTTAATACAATGTATGTACAGAAGGTAGGTAGGTGTATCTACCTAGTATATGTAGGCATTTAAATGTTTGTTGAGTAAATCAATGAGCACATCTGTAGAATACCTTAAAGACAGCACATAAAGATGAACACAGTGAGATTTTCAGGCTGGGAACTCAGTGTACATAGATGTTGTACCAAATGTAATCAACTTTCAAAGGCTAAAACTATGTGTACTCTAAATTAACAGAACCACTAAACTTCTTTTGAGCAAACAAAGCAATTAGTTCCTGCTCTGTATTTGCAGCTTGGCTAATGCATTTTGGATAGAGACCATTGAACGTGTTTTTAATGATTATTTTTCAGGGTTTTAACTCTCTATTGTGTGCAAATATCTCTTAGAAAATTGAAAATAAAAGTCTCCCCTTAGTGATTTTGCATTTGTCAAACATTGATTTTTGTGCATCTAATGGAGGCTTAAATTAGTGATTTTTTCCTTCCTTCCTTTTCTTTTTTTTCTTTTTTTCTCTTTATTTTTAGTGTTGTTTACTTCTCATTTGTATACCATCATTATCATTTTTCAAGCTGCCACTGAGCTCTGGGATTGAGGTATGAGCGAACTCACTCTCTGAAGTCTGCACTGGGAATATAATGAGCAGGTATTGGCTACTGGATTGGCTATTATTGCCCTTAGAACTTTTTCAATGAAAAATGTTCAATATAGGATACAAGTCCCAGTAAATACAATCTTTTTTTTGTTTTTTTTTTTTTTTTTTTTTTT
>NC_022031.1:66083258-66089774 GCF_000317375.1 Microtus ochrogaster | reverse complement strand
CTCTTGTAGACCAGGCTGGCCTCGAACTCCCAGAGATCATCCGCCTGCCTCTGCCTCCCGAGTGCTGGGATTAAAGGCGTGCACCACCACCACCCGGTTCCCAGTAAATAAAATCTTAATATAAGACACAAGGAGATAGGACCTCAGACCATTCAATCTGAGGATTCATGGAGACAGGATTTTGCCTCCCTTGGTCTGGGGATTCAGACTGAGGATTTTGTAGAGGTAAGAACTAGTGGCTCTGATCTTTCAGCTTTCACCCCACTAATATCTGACTCAGGGTTTTTATTATTAAGGCCAATTAGAATTCGAGCTACAAAAGAAAGATTAGAAGGTATTTATTTCAAAGTAAGACAACAAGGGACTTATGATTTGCGAATGGCAAGGCACGTGGTTTTCCCCTGTGGCCATGCTCCTGAAGGATATCCTGAAGCATGTCAGTGTCTTACATGTTTCTACCAGCATAATTTGCAACTGGCGGAAATCTGTGCAATACAAGATAGTAGCTACATGCTGTTGAGCACCAGAAATATGGATAAAGTATGGTTGGGAATTTTGAATTTTCATGTTAATTTTAAATACACACACACACACACACACACACACACACACACACACACACACACACTCAGAAGCTACCCGTATGGTCAGTGCAGTGAAGGTACAGTTATGAAATGGGGGAGGGCATGACTGCACTCATCCTACTGTGTATTGTCTGCTATCCTTCCTACAGATATTATGATGTTTTCCTCCTCATTCTTACTTCATCTCTGCTTGCTCTGTTCACATGTCCTCATTTAACTTTATTAATTTGAACCTTTTATAATTTTACTAATATTTAAACTCTGTGGATTCTAAGAGTACTCTAACTCCCCTCTTGCATCTATTTTCCTTCTGTTTTTCCTCAATTAATCTAATACTAATTTCTATTCTTGCCATATTTCCCTCCCAAGTCTAACCTTATCTTACTACTTATATTACTCTACCCTTCTTCCTCTATCCCCTTATAGTTATTGGAGATAAAAAGATGATTTTTTTTAAAGCCAGCCGTAAGGATATTTGCATGAGGCACCATCTAACATTGTGGTAGCTGCAGTGAATATTTTACACTTATAGTTTTAAAGGGCACTATACTAGTGCTTTAAGCAGATTGGTCTAATTTAGATATTGGACTACATTTTTAGTTCACTGGAGATAAACATACTTCAAAGTTATCACAACCTAGTATCACTTGAATATTGAACCCTTCAACTGGAAGAAAAGATAGTAAAACTCAATCAATAAAATAACCCTAGACTCACATGTCACAACCTAGAAGTATAAAGAAGGCAATGTAAATCCTGAAAAAATAACAACTCCATAGATGAGGATTCCAATGAAAGGAATGAGATAACATTTTAAATAAAAATTAAAAGGATAATCATCAAAAGTACAGTTAAATCAAAGGCAAAACAAACAAACCCCTTGTTAATTAATTCAAAGAGAATACAAAGAAACAGTTGAACGAATAGAGAAATCAGTATAGGATATGAAAAGAATTTAGTAAGGAGAAATCCTTTAAAAAATTAAAAAAATGTAAAGTTCATTTAGTCATATAGAAATCCAGTAGAATGCTTTAGCAATAGAATGGATCAAGTGGAAGAAAGAGAACCAGGGAGAGATGACAAGAAAGATGAATTAGAATATTCAGGCATCAAAAAAGCTTTATCCACAAAGAGACAAACATTAAATAAAACAATCTTGTAAATTTAATTTTGGTAGTCCAATTAGACATTGCTCATTTGTCAATTTCTTCTCTCAAACTCCACTTACAATAATTTCTCCTCCTCTTACAAACTGGAGTCTTGGCTGGATCAATAATATATCACCAAGGTAGATGATATCACATATGATGTCAGTAATAATCCAGTAGTGCGTGTTGCCTGGTGTTTGGTATGGGAAGGTGAGGCGTGCTGGTAGCAGCCAACAGTTCCAGTGATAGGCGATGGTGACAAGAAGGAGCCATAGGAGATAGATCCGATCTAGGAAAACACAACATAAGTCATCCCAACAGCATCACAGACACATTCTAGCAAGTTTCTTTCTCAGTTTAATCAGACAGAAGCACTATCTTTATGCGTATGTGTGGTGTGTGTGTGGACATGTGCATAGAAGGTGTATGCACTTGTATGTAGGTAACAGACGCTGACTGTAGGTGTCTTCCCTTTGCTATTTCTTACCTGAGGTAGAGCCTCTCAGTTCACCTACTGGCTAGAATGCTAGCTAGCAAACTTTGGCAATCTGTCTACTTAGTTATTAGGATTATACATGCACTACTAAGACCAGCTTTTGCCTGGATGCTACTAATCCAAATTTATGTTCTTGTGCTTGCACAGTAGGCTCTTTATAGACTGAGACATTTCCCCAGAACTGATGATTGTGAGATACGGAGTTTGCAGTAAGAAATTCTATAATATATTCAGTACAGTTAGTTCTTGACCTAGAAGGCACCGTGATGCACAAAAAGAAGCAAAATGATATTATCACTTTCTCCAAAAGAGGATAGTGTCTATTTAGTACTTTGACCAGACTGAATCTATTCCAGGGGGTAACTTTACTATTTGGATTCAGGAAAGTAGAATCCTGGAAATTTTAGATGTATCATTGCTAAGAAGCAAAGCATCTTTGGTACTCATAATTAAGACTTGCCCATGACAAGTAGAAAAAAGACCTTCACCCTGCCAGAAGAGGGCTGGCTCTGAGTGGGGAGAATGGAGAGCTGGCTCGCTTTCATTTGCTTCTGGGAGGATGTAGAAGAGAATCTGCTTGATTAGAATAATTAGCTTAGTGAAGCCACAGAAAAAGACAGGATATATATTTATAATATATACATATATTTATACATATGTGTGTGTAGGTGTGTGTAGGTGTGTGTGTGTGTGTGTGTGTGTGTGTGTGTGTGTGTATGCATATTTCCAAATTCCTTAGGGCTTTCTTTTCAAAGGTTATTTGGGTCAGGAAATGCCCTAGCCTAGGTTTTAAAACAGGCAGGAGTATTTTAAATCTTGTCTTCAATAGAGAAAGGAAAACAAACCTTTTAAGATCTCATAGTTTAAATTATGCTTTCAAGATTGATAACACTGTGCAAAAACTGAAGCTCTCTCTGTACTTCTGTGTCAAAGGGGTTCTGGTGACTGCCAGCCCACCCTGGGGTTTCCATCACTGGTACCTGTGTATGGATCTATGCTTCTAGGAAGTCCCATTCTTTTAAGGTACTCTTTTGCAGGTACCCTCTGGAGTTTGCAAGACAACATGCCGTGGTGATGTTCTTCTAGTTTAGAATTCTGGTCTTGTGTTGGTGATACCTCTGTAGACTTCACTTTATAGAAAAAAAAGAGGAAATATTTTAATAAGTTAACATAGGTTAGCTTGATGAGAAAAATATTTGGTTTTGATGAAATTAGAATCTTTGAAAATCTCTGTGTACGCAAGCAAAGCAAAACTCTCCTGTTTAAACTAATGGCCTTTATTTTATATGTATTATAAAATATCATGTTGTACACCCTAAATATATACAAAATGAAATAAAACAGTGAAATATATTAAAAATGCAGAATAAAATTAATTTAAGCTAAAATTTTGGAAATACCAGTTTAAAATTTAAAGGCATCACAGATCAAATGTTTCCCATCCCACATGGTTTGCTTTGAAGTTACAACACATCTTTCATACATAGCTTTTGAGTTATGGGTAAACAAAGTTCAAAATATTGTTTTTGATATACATTTATCAAACTGTGATTTATTTCAATCTTACTCTTCAAACATTAACTACTGTATAATGCATAGTATGCTTTGAAAATAGTTTCCCTCAAGTCTACATCATTTCATTATAATTAGATTTGAAGAAGTTTATCTGTTCTTAACATTAATTTTTCTTCTTTCTCTCTTTAAATATTGGGCAAATATCAATCATAATATATATTGTAGTATGTTGTTGTTATTCTTTTCTCATACCCACATTTCAGTAATTACTAAGAATGTTGATAATCCTCCCTCATGTGTCTATTTTTCATTTCCCTTTTCTCCATTAATTTTTTTCTGTATTTTGTAATATGCATTTTGTATAATATGGGTATTGGTTAATATTAACATTAGTACTTGTAGCAGACATTTCTGGTGGCTTCTGCACATTGTCTGGGCCTAGAGATCACCCTATGTGAATGCCCTATGCTTTTCTCCCTCAAAGTTTTCTTGAGCAGTTGTGACAAGGTCAAGAACATGCTCCAGGAGCAATCAGATCTTGTGATTCCCTCCTTCTGTCTTTGTTGTATGTGATCTGTGTCTGATGTGTGTGAGCACGGTTGTGCACCTGTAAGAAGGTGTGTATAGAAGTCAAGCCAAGTTTCAAGAGTCAGCACTCACCTTCTACTTTGTTTTGAGGCAGTGTCTCTCTTGTTTCTGCTGCTTAGCCTTCTAGGCTAGCTGGCCTGTGAACTTCTGGATGATTTTTCTGTCTATGTTTCCCACGTTGCTGTATGAGGGCTGGGATTACAGATGCCTGCTACTACCTCCAGCTTTTCACACAGGTTCTGGGAATCTGAATTCTGGTTGTTGGGTTGTGCAGTAAGTGGATTTTTACTCACTAAGTCATCTCCTATTACCTTTTGTTCTTCTGTTTTATTTTAAGACAGAATCTCTTATGTTTTGGCTGCCTTCAGACTGGCTATGCAGTTGAGGATAGCTACTGATTTTCTTGCCCCTGTCTCCCCTCCCCTGTAATTATACACCTGGTCTATACAGTGGTAGTGATCAAACGCTCAGTGCACAAAGGGCTTTGTGAATTCCAGGCAAGACTTTGCTAGCCTGGTGCTAACTTTTCATGATAGTCACTTTATCTATTTTCCTTTTATTCCTTGTGCTTTTCTTATTGCCTTTATTTTTGGTGTTGGGGATTGAGCTTGTGCCCTTGCACAAGCTAGGCTTGTGTTCTACCACTGAGCTGTGTGTACATTTCCACCCATTTTTGTGCAAAGTGTGAGTATTCGCTTGTATGTGGTTGCACATGTATATATGAATGTGCATGGCATGTATGAATGTGGAGGCCAGATGACAAAGTTAGGTGCCAGTTTTCAAGCACATTTTGCATTTCTTTTTGAGATAGCATCTTTCACTGGCGTAAAACTCACCAAGCAGGTAAGGCTTGCTGGTTAATTAACACCAGGGACCTACTTGTCTCCGTCTCTTTGGTACTCAAACGAAGAGTTCAACACTGTGTGTGTGTGTGTGTGTGTGTGTGTGTGTGTGTGTGTGTGTGTGTGTAATGTGGGTTCTACTGACTGAACTCCAGTCCTCATTCTTGCAAAGCAAGAACTTAGCTGCTGAGCTACTCCCTAACTCCTTTTTCTTCTTTTCTTGGAGTAACTCTTATTTTTCTGCTATATCCAACCCTGAGGGTTACACTAATGCACCATCACATTAATTTCCTTCTTAGTCTCCTTTTGCTACTCTCAGATCTCTGAATAACTCTCAAAATAAACATATATATATATATGTATATATATCTATATACATCTATATATATATAATTGTCTCAGGAATTGCTTTTCTGGGATCTAAGCTGAATAATTGTCCAAATATATGTTCTCACATAACTTCCTTCTCACTGGTACTTTGAAGGAATAATGCTTACCAGTCTGAGGGCTAGCTTCGGGTGAGGATGAATTCTCATCCTCTGTCAGTTTTCTCTTGTAGAAAGCAGTCCTTTCACGCATCCTTTTCACCAGGTTGTGTAGCTGGGCATCAGCATATCCATTTATAGTTGAGCCTTCAAACAGTTTGTTCTTAAAGCTAAATAAAAAACAAATTGAAATAAGTCCCTGAGGAGATACATACAGTTTTTTCCTTATGTATTGAAGATTATTAATTTCTCATTTTTGTCATTGAATAATAAAATGAAAACACTGACATAAAAGGGGAACAATTCTGATGGAAGATAGATTGCCATTGAAAAATTGGATGCTAGGCACTTGTTTTAGCAGCACATATGCCATTAGAAAATGATAGTTCTACAAACAGCAAATGGTCATTCTTGACAACATGGGACCTGAGGACCACGGTCCTATCATTAAACTCTGTCTCCAGAAGAAAAAAGCTGGTAAGGAAGGCAGGACCTAAGATGACACCATGACTTCATAACCCCAGAGATGATGAACATGTGGGCTTTGCTCCTAGAGTTAGCACTTGGTACATGGCGTGATTTACTTCAAGATGAGGAGGTGGTACAGCAGGCTGATAGAATCATGTGAACCCTTTGAAAGATGAGTTTCTTTGACTGGCAACAGAACAGGCAGTCAGAGATTCAGTATGAAGGGGAGGTTACTGGATAGAAATTCCCCACCACATGGGAGTTTTTGAAGAAGGGGGTCACTGATAAGAATTTTAGATCTCCATTGGCAGTGACTTTTGAATAGCTGATAGTAAGAAAGCAGGACTTTAGTCCTATAACTTCAAGGATCCCAGGCTTTTTTTTTTTTTT
>NC_022031.1:66057628-66082358 GCF_000317375.1 Microtus ochrogaster | reverse complement strand
TGAGTGAGTACATCCCATGTTCCTCTTTTTGGGTCTGGCTTACCTCACTCAGGATAGTGTTTTCTATTTCCATCCATTTGTATGCAAACTTCAAGAAGTTCTTGTTTTTTACTGCTGAGTAGTACTCTACTATGTATATATTCCATGCTTTCTTCATCCATTCTTCTCTTTGTCACTTTGTATCTGCCCTCTTTCCTTACAACTCTCTCATTCCAAAATAAAATAAAATTTAAGAGAAAAAAGAAAGGAGAGATAATAAAGAGAATCTTATCACGGAAACTGTAGTGTGACACAATAAGTCACACAGTTAACTCTTTTATCCACCCATCTTTACCCCCAAGTGTTCATTGCAAAGAGTCACTGATCTGGCTTGAGGCTTCTAGTTTCTACTACACTATGATGCTAGGCCCTCACTGGGACTCCTCTTGGATATCCTACTGTTGCCCTGTGTCATGGACATCCTGCAGCCTTAGGTAGCCAGACTGGCCCGTTCACTTGCTGCAACAGATCATAGATGAGGTGAATGTTGGGCCTGGGTAGTTTCAGGGTTGGTCAGCTCTTCAGGTCTTCTTCATCCTCATGACCAAGGTAAGCTCTGTGGCATTACTCTGGCTAGTTCACCCCTTGCAGCAGTGAGCAAGGGAGGGACTGGTTCCTATACTTTTATGCCATCAGTGTAAGCTCTCCCACACCTACACCAGCAGGGCCAGTTCTACTATGTGGCCCAGGCAAGGTGTAGGGACCACTCTTCAGAGTTCTGCAGCTGGTGAAAGTCAGGGACAGCTCTCCTACTCTTATGATCTCCAGGCAAGCTCTCACACCTACCACAGGTATCGAGGGGGGCATCTCTCCCCACCTCTCATGCCACCATGTGGTAGATGACAAGGGGCGGGGCCATTTCTCCCAAGCTCACATTCTAGGTACTGGTTCACCTGTACTCAGGAACTTCTATCCCTACCTTCTCTCTCAATGTGTGCATCTATAGACTTCTAGATCTCCAGGCTATTGCTTTTCTATTCCTTCCTTCTTTTCTTCCTTCCTCCCTCCTTCCTTCCTCTCCTCCTCATCTTCCTCCCCCTCCTTCTTCTTTCTTGGTGTTTTTGAGAAGACAGGATCTTTCTGACAGGATCTTTCTATGTACGCCTGGATGCCCTGGAATTCATTAGTTCAAGCTAGCCTTAACTAACAGAGATATGCCAGCCTCTGCCTCCTGAGTCCTAGGATTAAAGGCAAGTGCCACTATACCCAGTTTGTCGTTTCTTAAAATTATCATTCATGCTTCTTTCAGAGGTCAAAACTTGTGGCTACTTTTTCAAGTGGCTCGAACCAAGAGAAAGCAAATATCCACTGTAACAAAGGGTAAGTATAATGACGCCTAATGACCTAATTCTACCAGTTAGGTTCAATATCCTAAATGTTTCACAACTTCCTAAAACCGGTGCCACCAGCTGGAAACAAGGTTTTCACACAAGAACCTATATAGTGGTATGTATCTCTGCTAGGGTTTCTATTGATGTAAAAAGACACATGATCATGGCAACTTTTTTTGATTTTTTTAAATTGATTTTTATTGAGCTCTACATTTTTCTCTGCTCCCCTACCTGCCTCTCCCCTCTCCCCTTAAACCCTCCCCCAAGGAACCCATGCTCCCAATTTACTCAGGACATCTTGTCTTTTTCTACTTTCTACTTCCCATGTAGATTAGATCTATGTAAGTCTCTCAGTGTCTGCATTGTTGTCTAAGTTCTCTGGGATTGTGGTTTGTAGGCTGGTTTTCTTTGCTTTATGTATAAAAACCACCTATGAGTGAGTACATGTGATAATTGTCTTTCTGTGTCTGGGTTACCTCACTCAAAATAATGTTTTCTAGCTTCAAAACATGGCAACTTTTATAAAGGAAAATATTTAAATGGGGCTGGCTTACAGTTTCAGAGGTTTAGTCCATTACTGTCATGGTGGGAAACAAGGTGGCATGCAGGAAGATATGGTGCTAGAGAAGTCAATATTTCTACATCTAGGTTGGCAGATAGCAGGAATAGAGAGACATTGGGCCTGGCTTAAATATTTGAAACCCCAAAGTCCACACTCAATACATCATCCAAGAAGGCCATACCCACTCTTACAAGGCCACATTTTCTAATAGCATCACTCCCTATGAACCTATGGAGACCATTTTCATTATACCACCATAGGGCCATTAAGACTTAAATTATAATATAGGTATTTGTCTGTAGTGAGTGCATGAAAACATAAATGAGGTCTTATGTTGCTATGTCTATTCAGTTAAAAGTGTCCACTGGACCTTGAATAATAAGGCCATGCTTGTGTTACCCAGGAGGCATTAAAAATATAGTTCTGAAGGCAATAACTTGATGGTCATCAGTCCAAGGGATACTGGAGCAAACTTATGTGGATAGAATCATCCCAGATTGTTCAATCTCAAGGTCAAGGACAGCATCTTTTTTAAGGTCTGGGAGACTTAGGACAAGATAGATTTTTAATGATTACTTATTCAATAAACCTGCTACTTCTTACTTGTTGTTTGACCTTATTTGATTTGCTCCAATGGTTCAAAATTTTATAAAAAGCATAGTTGAGTGCTGTTGGATCATTAATTATAACGTCAGGTACTAAAACTGTCAAAATGTCTAATTCAAGCAAGACCTGAGATCTGAGGAGAATATTTCTCCTTTCATGAAGTATCTATAAGCCCCAGCTGACTGTGGAATTGCCACATAATCACACCAGTTTATATTGTGTGAATGTACCTTATGGGCAACCATGGGAATAGAATTAGAAAGTATGCTAGTGTTTCACACATGTCAAATATATTTCCACTGTTACATATTTTTGGGAGTGTTGACTGCAACATCAATGTGTCAGCCCATTTTCTTTTCTTTTTCTTCTTCTTCTTTTCCAGAGGATGTAATGCCCTTATTCTCTGCCTAGGTACAGATAAGAACTATAGACTTGTTTTTCTTTAGGTTATTTTGTGACTTAATAAAAAAAGGCAAATGGAGATGAGGAGACACATGTTTCACGAAGATGCTTGTGGGTAAAGGAGGAGCAATGACAGTGTTGAGAGCTCCCGTCTGTATGTCTTATTATACACTGAACATCCATCCTCGTGAGTATGTAACGGCGGCTTTGGTATATGGAAAATGTTTTAACACATTTTGATATATAAACACAGAAGGGAAGTGTTCTTGGATAACTAGTGGGAGTTGGTTCACTATCTTACATCGTGTGGATCTCTGTGATGCCACTCAGGTCATCAGGCTTGGCCGTATCACCTGTACCAGGTGAATCGTCTCGACTTTTTAAAAATAAAGATGCAGAGAGAAATCACTTTAAGAAGTTGATGAAAAAAGGGTCAAATTATAATTCCTTATTTCTTCAATTCAATCAGAAGTGTCCTTATAACTTAAAATTGAACAAATGACAGAACTCAGGGTTTGCAGAGGCTTTTGCCTTCCAGGAAGTGGATCTTAGCAAGACCTGGGTGGCTGGGATTCAGGCCCTCCGTACTGAAATGTGGCAATGAGGCTGCCTGGAAGCTCAGACCCCAAATAATCACACAGAAACCATATTATTTGCAATACTCTTTGACCAATAGCTTAAGCGTATTTCTGGCTAACTCATATCCTAAACTAAGCCATCTCTATTAATCTGTGTATCACATGTGGCTGTGGCTTACTGGGTAAAGTTCCAGTGTCTGTGTCTAGTGGGGCTACATGGCTTCTCTTTGACTCTGCCTTTCTTTCTCCCACCACTCAGTTTAGTTTTCCTTGCCTACTTCTATTCCCTGCACAGACCCAAGACAGTTTCTTTATTAACTAATAGTATTCACAGCATACAGAGTGGAATCCCACATCACTGAAATGTAGGAAATAGCTAATTATAGAAGATGAGATAGGAAAAAAAGCCTGTCATTTACATGTGGGTACTTATGTATCAGATTTAAGATGACCTGGGGACATGGCTCAGCTATTAAGAGTGCAAGCTGTTCTACCAGAGGGGCCAGATTTGGGTGGCTCACAGCCATCTGTAACCCCAGCTTCAGGGACTTCAACACTGTATTCTAGCCTCTCAGCATGCATAAATACACAGATGCACAGACATCTACATATAAATGAAGTAAGATCTTAATGAAGTCCTCTCGTTTAAGGTTGGATCTTTCAGATTTTATTTTTGTTTCATTTATTTTAATTTTTAACATAAAATCATACATATATGAGGTACACTGGTGATTCGATGTGTATATGTAATTTGTAATGATTAAAATGAGAAGTTTTCCTTTTAATTTCTTTAAACACTTTAATTAGGACTTTTTCTCCTATCTAACTGTGTCTGGGGAGCTGCTGTCCAATTTCTTTCTATCTGTGTGTTCCTTACCCAATGATTACTATTATATTAACTTCTCTTTTTTTAAAAAAATTATTTATTATGTATCCAGTAGTCTGCCTGCATAAATGCTTGCAGGCCAGAAGAGGGCACCAGATCTTATTACAGATGGTTATGAGCCACCATGTGGCTGCTGGGAAATGAACTCACGACTTCAGGAAGAGCATAACCATCTCTCCAGGCCTCCTATCTACTTCTTATAAGATGAATTCCTTAGGTATCTACACAAATGAAAACATGTGGCATTTATCCTTACGTACTTCACTTATTTTATTTAACATTATGTTTTCCTGTTCATCTATGATGACACAAGTGAAAACATTTCATTTTAAATGGTAGAAAAATATTTCATGGTATACACACATACACATATGCGTATATATTATCTATGCATGCCACATTTTGATGTGGCATATGATGAGCAATTTTTATGGGGGGGGATGAGATGGGTAGATGCTGTCCTCAGGTAAGTTCTTTTTTAAAAAAATATTTACTGTCTATACAGTGTTCTGTCTGCATGCATGCCTGCCCATCGGAAGACAGCATCAGATGTCATTACAGATATTTTGAAACACCATGTGATTGCTGGGAATTGAAATCAGGACCTCTGAAAGAGCATCCAGTGCTCTTTACCTCTGAGCTATTTCTCCAGTTCCTCAGATAAGTTCTTAAAGGAGATATTTAAAATGTACCTTTAGAGGAAAATTGTGCTTTATTACAAATGATAGACAAGGAAAATAACATGAGCAAAGAACAATTATTTTTTGTGGTCTTTAGAGTGAAATAAAGATTTAAACCTAGGCTCCAAAATTATAGATAACTGAAAGGTCTGTAGACATGTGGGAAACCACAGCAGAATTCTGAGAGAGGAAATTATTAGCTCTTTTAGGAAATATGTTTTAAAAAAAGAAATTATTTTTTGTGACCAAGAGGAAGTATGATTTGAAGAGCGTCCATGTGTACATGTGGTGATGCGGCAGAAGTTGTAGAGATTCATCTTCAGGCTAAGAAATGACATGGATTGCCAGTAGACACCACAAGCAGAGAGAGCAAAACACACACACACACACACACACACACACACACACACACACACACAGAGCAGCCTATAACCTGTTCATCTTCAGGCTTCCAAGAGGACACACCGTTTTAGCACCTGCAGTTTGCAACTTCTGGATCCATAGCTGTGAGAGTCAAGTTCTGTTATTTAGAGCCTCTTGATCTGTGCTCATTTGTCATGGCAGGCCTGGAAACTAATTGAGTTAACCACAGGTATGATTGTGACTCCACGTGGGCATCTAGGATGGAGTTGTAAGAGAACTCTATTCAGTGTGTGTTAAGCTAGAGGTATGGATTAAGAATGAAGACCTCTGTAAATATATCCCATATGCAAGGCAGCTGGGAATTTGAGTCTGGATATCAGCAGAGAGGGCTGAGCTAGGGATGTTGATGGAAGAACCACAGACCGAGAAGACAT
The DNA here is from genome assembly GCF_000317375.1 of Microtus ochrogaster. Taxonomy (NCBI): domain Eukaryota; kingdom Metazoa; phylum Chordata; class Mammalia; order Rodentia; family Cricetidae; genus Microtus; species Microtus ochrogaster. The sequence continues at coordinate 66,076,477 of NC_022031.1, read as the reverse complement.
CGTGGAAATTATTCTGTGGGTGAGATTACCAGTAAGAGCCTACATGGAACAAGAAAAGATTGGGATTCATCACCCTGGAACTTTTTGACATTTAAACAGTAGCATAAAAAGAAGGAATTTAGAAGCAGCAAGTAGAAAGCTAGGTCTAAGAGAAAACAATGCCACCAAGTTTGAAAATGGAGGTCATTGATGTCTTCGACTGTACACAAAGCAGGGACAGGAGGACTTTAATTTGTAGCAAGGAAGTTTTTATTGGTGATATTTAAAATAATTGGTAAGGAAAAATTGTAAGGTCACCAAATTTTGTCATTTTTCCCCCATTTTAAATCATTTTGTTTTTAAAAAATTGCACAGAACATGCATTTGTTCTTTAAATAATATTTTGGATTTGATTCATTGTATTTGAAGCTTGTTTAACAGTAGTACTTTTTTCTCTAATGAAATCTTGACTAAATCTTTACTAAACTTTGACTTTTTCAAACTTTACTTTGATCAAATCCTCTCAAGAAGTAATTCACTTATCAGTGCCGTCTGTAATTTTTTTTAAATATCCAAGGTGGTTAAATTCCCTTGAAAGATGCTATTTCTATCTTGTTGAGTTGCATATAGGAATTATGCAAACAGAAACATATTCTAACTTGGAATCTTTTGGGGAGAGAGAGGAGCAGGGTTGTTTTTTTTTTATTTGCCTTATTTGTGAAATAAAGATAAATTTAGATAGCTGTCCTCAAAAGCTATATTTGGTTAAAAAAAAACCCCACCTGGTTTGTTATACTTCTGAATTAAAGTAATTAGAAATGACATAAGATTCCGATTTTTACTAAAATATCTTGCTGTTTACCATAAAACCTCCAAATTTTAAAGAAATTTTGGGAGTACAAATTTAACAGTCAGTCTCTTCTTACATTCATCCCTAAGTGCTGAGGATTCCTACTGTTTATAAGGTTTCATATATGCATATGGCATTGCTTGTACACATTAGTTTATACATATGGTAATGGGCACGTGTATATTATGGCATATACTTTCCTAGACTCAATGGTTTTTGATCTAGCTGTAACATACCATGATACTTTTATGTCTTCTAGATTTGTCTCTTGTCTCCCCAGGAAGGATCTACTCTTTAGAGAATTGCTTCTATTGCTTCGTAAATGCTGGGCCTTATGGCCATGATGGGATTTTTGTTTGTGAACCACTAATTAATGACCCATAAATGTAACTAACCCTATTAAAAGTTAGATAATTCTTTCAAAGTAATAAAATAATAAAAAACATTGTTACACAGATTGTTAATACTGACATATTTCATTTCAATATTGGTTAAATTTCAGACAGCAGCAAGAAACAAGTACGGTGACTTTTAATTTTAAAAATTACTTCAAAATACTTTTATTTATTTATTACTATGGAGAATTTTATTCACAAATACAATGTATTTTGATAATATCCTCTCCTACTCCCTCTCTTTGACTTCCCAATATTCCTCAACTAATTTTTCCCTTCATGTCCTCTTTTTAGAAACCCACTGAGGGCCTGGAGAATTGGCGCAGTGGCTTGGAGCACTTGTTGCTCTTGCAGAGGACTCAGATTTTACTCCCAGGACCCATATGGTTGCCCACAATGATCCCTAACTTCAGTTCCTGGGGTTCCAATGTCCCCCAAAGACACCAGATATACAAACTGCACATATAGATGTACATAGGCAAAACATTCACGCATATGAAATAAAATAAAATAATCAAACAATCATACCCACTGAGTCCATTTAGGATTGCCTGTATGTGCATGGGTGTAGAGCTACCTACTAGAAAATGGGTAGCCTATTAGGGGCAGCATACAATGACTAAATTTTTATCTTTTATTTTTCTGGCCTTAAAGGGTCAAAAGGAATGTATTCACAAGTGTTTCTGAAAAATGTTGTCTTTGCGATGTTCTGATATGCCTTTTAAATATGCCTTTCTTACACATTTATTAGACAGATCCATTACTATAATTTCTTTGGATCACAAAACATAACATTCTATATTTATTTTGTTATTTCTTTAGTCAATTTTATTCTTTTCTATTTTATATACTCCTATGCTTGTTTTTACTTATACACTTAATAAAAGCACCTTAATATTTTCATTTTAAAGTAGCTCTAATGACATGTGAATAAAGATGCTATGATGAAACCCTAAGCTTTGCATGCTAACCTAAAAATGAAATGTAAAACTTGTTCTACTAGAATATGTTATGGCCTGAAATTTGTGCCCACAAAATTCATGTGATGAAGCCCTTATCCATAATGTGACTTATTCAGAAATGGGTCCATTAGGGAGCTTAAGTGAAGTCCTATGTGGAGTGCCCCAAGTGTGTCACGATTGGCAATCTTATAAGAAGAGGGGACATAGCAGAGTGCATTCTCTCTGCACACGAAGAGAAGAACCACGTGATCCACAGAAAGAAGGTGACCTCTCCAAGACAGAGAATAGTCCTCACCAGAAACCAACCCTGATGGCATCTTGCTCATAGCCTTCCTGCCACCTGCACTACAAGAAAATAGATTTTTGTTGCTTAATCCTTCTAATCTGTACCATAAATCTCAGAAGACTAAAATGAAAGAGAAAACCACTAAATCCCACAAGAAGAGAAAAGGGTGGCTTCTTTAATTGACACCGGGTGTTATGGTATGGATTTTAAATGTCCTTCAAAGGCTTCTTGTCAAAGAGCTGGTCTCCAGCCTCATGCATTATTGGGACCCCGTGAAACCTTCAGACAGAGCAGTTTGAGAGAAAGAGGTTAGATCTTTGGAAGCATGCACTAGAAGGGACTTTGAGACATTAGACCTTCCTTGCTCTGCTCTCTTTGTTTCTTCACTGCCAGAAATTTGAGGACCTTCTCTGCATGCTGCCCGCAAACCCTGAAGCAATGACTCTCCAATCATAGGTATGCACCCCTGAAACCATCAGTTGAATAAATCTTCTCTCCCCCTTAGTTGATTTTCTTCAGGTGCTTTACGGCAGCGACAAAAAGCTAATGCACCAGGAAGATAATTTAGAAGGTAACGAGGTATGAATGGAGGGGAAAGCAAGTAAAAACATCTGGAGTTTTGTTAGCACAGAGGAGCGCTGGTGGAAGTGATCATCATGAACTCTTCTCAGGCTGTGGGTCTACTCACCTATTAACCAAGCAAAAATTTCCATGAGAACTAATCTCTATGCAGAAGTGCTTACTACACAGAAGAAATACCCTGAGAGAAAGTGAGGCCCTGTTCCCTGCTGTTAGAGCACAGTAATCGCCATCAGTGCTAAAGCATGGTGGAAGGATGTCTTGCATTCTGACCCAACTCCCCCCATTAAGAATGAATTAGAGTGAGGGAGAGAACATCAAGAAATAGGTCTCATGAGGAGTTTAAAATAACTCCAACTCCTAAAGCAGATGTGAATTGCCTTGATGCGTTTTTGTCTCTGCCTTGGCAGCAGTATGGCAGTGTGACTGAGGTCTGGGGAATTAAAGGAGGAGCTGGTGGTGCTGACACTGGCTTCATTCATAGGGTTTCCAGTGGAGATGTATGAAGAGCTTCTGGCACGGAGGGGACCCATTCAGAGCAATTGAATAATCTAAATGCAAATGAAGGCAATTTGTAGCAAGAAGGAAATCAAGACTGCATGAGTCAATGAAGTAAAATCACATGTGAGCCTCAGAGAAACCAGAAATAGCCCAGAAGGAAATCAGACCAGAGAGAGAGAAGTGGGGATGCTGATAATCAGTCATGCAGATAAGGTTATGACGCTGCATACTGGGCACTGGACTGAAGAACAGACCTGGTGGTTGTGGTTGCCTTTTGGGGCCCTAGAGAATCAGACTGTCTGTCAGTTCCTGATCAATAGGCGTCAGAGGGATTAGTGTTTATGACAGGTTCTTCTTTAAAAGTGAGTGGGAGCAAATAGCTTTCATCGATAGACTTCATTGACTGGAAAATATCTGCAGTTTCTTTTCTCTGACGGTGTAAGTAAGAGACATAATTTATACTCCAGGTAGAGAGTTAATGACACTTGATAAAGAATATAGGATGGATGTCCTGCATTACTGAAGTGAGAGAAGTGAGTATAGGAGAGCCATTCTTTTTTTTTTTAATTTTTTTTTATTTTTATTTTTTTAAATTTATTTATTTATTTAAGATTTCTGTCTTTTCTCCGCCACCGCCTCCCATTTCCCTCCCCCTTCTCCAATTAAGCCCCCCCCCTCCTCAGCCCGAAAAGCAATCAGGGTTCCCTGTCCTGTGGGAAGTCCAAGGAACCCCCACCTCCATCCAGGTCTAGCAAGTTGAGCATCCAAACTGCCTAGGCTCCCACAAAGCCAGTGCGTGCAGTAGGATCAGAAACCCATTGCCGTTGTTCTTGAGTTCTAGGAGAGCCATTCTTAGTTGCATCTTTTCCTTGTTTAAAATAGAGTTTGGAGGAGAAAGTGAGTCAAAGCGAAGTGTAAGAACCAAACTGCAAACCTTGGTGACAGTGGCTGGGCATGCAAGTGAATTTAAGTAACATTTTACTCTGTACTGATGAGAGGGTGAAGGGTCTTGTGTCTGTTGAAAGGAGGCTGGCAACAAGCAAGACGGAGTCATAAGAGTCACTGCTAAGCGCAGAAACTCAACAGCAGCTGTACTGGAAGTCTGTCCCTCTGTATTGAAACTTGTTAAAGAGGAGAGCAGCTGGTAATAACTTCCCTTCTATTTTTGGCATTCATGTTTTCATGAAGACATCTGCGCTGACGAGGTCACTGTCGTACTCTTGATTGCTGTCGGTTGTCTGCTGCCAAGGACAGACTCACAGGTTACTCGTGTCACCATTAAAAAGCCACCAGCTGATTTTTTTTTATAAAGGTGCAAAAGCAGTTTAAAGAAGTAAAGATAGCACTTTTGACATATGGTGCCAAAGTAATTGGATATTCATAGGCAAAAGAATGAATTTCATCTTCAACCTCAGCTCTTATATAAAAATTAATGCAAAACAGATCATGGACTTCAAAGTGAAAAGCATAAAACTATGAAAGCTTTAGAAAACCCTGGGCTCAGGGCTAGCAAACAGTTCTTAAATTTGGCCCAACGGCTCAATCCATGAAAGGAAAAACTGATAAATTGTAACTTGATCAAAATCAGAAACTGAGCATAAAAGATTGTGTTAAGAGGATGAAAAGGCAAGTTATACAGTGGAATATTTACAGACTATATATCTGATAATGGTCTAGCCATCTAGAACATATGAGCAACTCTCAAGTTCAATGGTAAGAAAGTAAAGCAATCTCATCATCGGATGGGCAAATGATATTTTGTGTTTCACAGAAGAGAACACACACATAACAAAGAAATGCAGGAAAGGTCTCCCAGTATGTTTTAGCCATTAGGAAATGCAAATTAAAAACACACTGAAATATTCTCATGAATTGAATATTCATAGGCAAAAAGACACCTCTTAGGCTGGCTAAAATCAAAATAGTGACCAAACCAAACGCTATCCATCCTGTGATTTTGGTCTGTACTCTGCTGCTGAGGCTAGACTGTCAGGAGACTCATATTACCATTAAAAGTCACCAGCTGAATTTAAAAAAATAACAATTTAAAAAAGGGAAGATAATAGCCTTTCCAGCCAATACACTGCTGTCCAAAATATAAAATGGTATACCCATCTGAAAACCAGCTTGGCATTTCATACAGTAGTAAACATGCAATTGCCATGTGACTATGTAACTAGATTCTTGGACAATTTTTAGCCAAAGAAAAACATGTTCATATCCTATTTCTTTCTAATAACTCTAAACTGAGGATAATGCAGGTGATTTCCACTTGGTGAATGCTTGAACACATTGGTACATCCGTGCCATAGAATACTTTTTAGCCGCAAACAAACAAACAAACAAACAAACAAAATCAACAAACACATATAAGCACGCAAACAAGTAGAAATGAAAAATCTAGAGTCAGTATGAAGTTTCAGTGGGTAAAGGTATTTGGTGCCTAGGATGACCTGAATTCCATCCCTGGACCCACATTGTGGAAGAACAGAATAACCCTCAAGTTATTCTCTGCCCTTTACACATATGATGGCAACACATGTACCCCCACATGTAACATGCACACACAAAAATAAATAAGGCATGAAATAGCAATTGAAACATTTTATAAAAATCACAGTCTAGGTGGGAAGACTATTAATTTCTTCTCTCCCCTGGAATCTTCTGGAGTTTCCTGGTACCATGATAGCTAGTGACTAAGAGGAGGCTTTTAGGTTGGGTTCATATCTGGTCCTCTGAGTTCTCTGAAGTACCGGGTGCCTTCAATAATAGAGACTCACCTTTCACCTCTAGGGGAGTAGCCAATAACAGCATTAGTCTCTAAAGACTGTGAGTCTCTTGGACACCCTTAACCAACGACTCAAGAGGGCTTCTCACGCTTGGTGTTGAGGTTTTTGTTAGAGTACATGGTTCTTGAGGGGAGCATTGTCAGCTCGGATGGGACAATTATATATGTATATGTCTACATTGACTTATATTGTAGATATTTTTGATAGAAAGTTAAAAGTATTATTCCTTATGACTTTTCAGACATCCTTGCTGTTATTTTACTCTCCTCACTCCCTTCTTCTGTATTTATTTCCTTCCACATCCTTAGTTAAAGCTCCCCATTTTCTCATTTCTCCTTTCAGATCACTTGTACCCTGATATTCTCCTCTGTATTGTTCATACCTCCCACCTGCTACAACAGTTTCTTCTTACCTTCTTGGTTTCTCTGATTACTCCAGGTTACATATTCACATCTGAAGATTTGGAGTTAGGAACATCAGATGAGAAAGAACATTCAACATTTGTCTTTCTGGTTCTGGTTACTTCACTCAAAATAATCTTCTCTAGTTTCCTTTATTTATCTTCAAATTTAAAGATTTATTTTTTTCTTTATAACTGAATATTATTACCTAGTTATACAATCTCAAAAAATTAAAATTATAATTAACAACCCTGTTCTAAAGGGTACAAACAAATGCTTCTCTAACTATAAGTGACAAGATTATATTGACTGACTGACTAACTAACTAACTAACCAACTAACTAACTGTGTATAAGTTCTTTAAGTAGTATAGATATTGGGTCTGGATAATTTTGATATGCGATGTTTTTATTTATTTGCAAGCTTTTTAAATAATAAAAGTTATAAAAGATAAACAAGTAAAGAAAAGAAGAATAAGTTTAGCCTTTAGTTAGGAGTCCTAATTTTCTGTAGGTTGTAGCACTTAAGCTTTTCTTGAAGTCAGAGGTCCTGATTTTACCTTATACCAGCTGTGTCAGTGTGATACCTGAGTCTCACAAAGCTCAATGAACTGGGCTTTATTATGGCATTTTCAAAGGGGCTGACTGTCTAGTATAACTGATTAAAAAGCCATACATATGAATAAAGGATAAAAGGTTATAAACAAATGCTAATAGAGAGAAAGAAATAATCAGGGCTCAGTGTTTGCTCATCTTTAAAGAGTATTTTAGTTCCAAGAGTTCAAAATAGTCTTGGAATAAATATCTTCTCATAAAAAAATAGGGAATACTTGAATTTTGTGAAACACTACATAGTTATTCAGGTTCTAAATTAATGAAAGGTGTTGGAGAGTGTGTTAATATTTAAATCAATAGCTTCTACCTTTAGCTTATTTTGCCAACTTGTAAGATACAAGTAATATTTTATAAAGGTGGATACTGCAGTAAGCTGTAGGGAGATACGTTTGGATCGTGAAGAAGAAATTGTAGGGAACTGAGAACACCGTATGGCACTGTACACAAATTTCCAAAGCTTTTTCAGACATGCAGATTGCTTTCCTGATCAATGCTGTTGTCAGATTTTACAGCCAAAATTACTTAAAAAGCCTTGTGCAAATATTTTTTTATAGTCTGTCACATACTGTAGCATTCTGAATAGTCAATTCTAATGCCCTAATTTCTGAGGGGCATAACAGTCATAGTTGTAGAATTGGCTTATAAATCATGTAGGCATGGCCGAGGGAGCTCACGATTTGATCAACTTCCAGCAGTGCAGATTATGGGCGTGCATCACAGATTTTTATGCAAACCAGGGACATCTATAGTCACACACATTTTCATTTTCATTTTGATTCATCTCAGCTAAAGCGACAGAATCTTCCTCTTGGCCACAAGCAAACTAAAAAGAGAATAAATGACACAGTATCTTTAAACTGTTGCAGATATGCTCTAGATCTCTTTTTCTAAATTTGATACTTGAAAAGAAGAGTTGATTATCAACAGAAATAAATTCATGTTTGAAGAGGACATGGTAGCACATAGCTACAATCTCAGTACTTGGGTGGTGGAGGATCAAGAGTTCAAAGTCAGACACATAGAGAGTTTGAGGCCAGCTTGGGCTACATGTGGCCCTTTCTCAAAAAAAAAAAAAAAAACAAATAAAAAGGAATAGATATTTGGCCTTTCTACAGAAATATGAATTCAGGGTATTTGGCAACTGATAAGAAGCTTGAGTTTTTGTGATTCTTGTAATACTACCTTTAGATACCAATTACTTAAACTGCTTCATATTCCGGTGACACATTGGTGATAGAGTGGCTTTAACAGTGTGTGTGGTGATGTTGGACACTGAAAACCCCGACACTGGAGTTGGAAGCAGGTATAGTGCTCTTACTTTCATGAAAAGGAGACACTTTTTTATTTGCTTGTGGGCAGAGGGAAATTCAAATTTTATATTATGGTGAAAACATAAATTCAAAAAATGGTTAGAAAACCACGAATTCTATTTTCAACCAAGGTCTTCTGTGTTGGGCACTGAAACATGGCCTTAATGAGCTTTTCAATAAATGTTCATCTGTAGTTTGTTAAGTTGTATTTAAAACAGCCTAAGATTTTAAAGTTTATTATCTACTGGTGATACTACAGGTTAACTGGGATGGCCATAATTAAAAGGCATGAAAACTTAGTGTCAGTAAGGAAAAGGAGAAATTGAAGCCCTTGTGCCTTCTCATCCACTGTTGGGATAGAAAGTGATTTAGTCATTGTGAAAAACATTTTAAACTTCTTCCAAAAGATAACAGTAGAATTGCTACTCTTAGGTCTATAGCCCAGAGAGTAGACAACAGATACTTACTAATCGTATAAGCATATGTGTGTGTGTGTGCTCATAATAGCAGTAGTCATGATATTCAAAAGTTGGAAAACTGGTTGTCCGTTTATTAAGAGAAAAGGATAAACAAATTGTAGTATATAGGCACAGTGGATTTTTATTCACCCATGGAAGAATGAAGAACAGATTAGGCTACAACATGGATGAACCTCTTTGAATTAAATAATGTGTTAAGTAAAAAAAGCCAGGTGCACATGTCATATACTATATGCAATAGATGAATATTTTGGATAGGCTTTACATTTTATTCTCTTAATTGGAAATAATTTTACTTTGAATCAAAAGATGCTCTATGAACTTTACACACTGATCTTCAGTCTGTTCATTGAATCTATACAGTGCAAATCCGATCTCTGTTCCAAATAATGGACAGCAATTATCTGAAGATAATCTTTTTTTTTTTTTTTACTATTTGAGCCTTACATTTATAGGATTCTATATATTTATATGGCCAAATGTTGAGATCCTTTCATTGACATCACAGATGTTTTCCCTTTCAGCTTTTTTCAGCTTTTCTTTCTATCAGAGAACCTTTGATGAAAAATAACAGCTATACTATATATTCTGAATTTATCATCATCATCATTTGTTTTAGAGTAATTAAGTTCCAATGTTGGTCAATCTTTAGCCACCCAAATGAATCTAGTTTTTTATAATGTGCTCACTCTCCTATTACAGTTAAGTGATTGAATATATAATTTTTTTGTTTCTGTTTTTTGAAATAGGGTTTCTCCATGTAACAGTCCAGGCTGTACTGGAACTCACTTGGTAGACCACGTTGGTCATGATATCACTGAGATCTTCCTGCCTCTGTCATTCAAGTGTTGGGATAAAAGGCATGCACCCCTACTGCCTGGTAAATATTTCAAATTTTAATTTAGACTTTTATTCATGGCAAATGGTGAACTCTATTTGAATCATATTTTAAGGCTATTAAAGAGTTATATTTATTTGTTGGTATTTTTCATTTGCATCTCAGATGATCCCATGAAGTGGATGCTCAGACATGATTATTTCCACTTCAGATGAGGAAACTGAAGTTTTAGTAGATTCACAGATTTCTTTAAGCATATAGAGCCAAAGATCAGAGGAGGAAAAGAAAGGGCCAAGTTCTGCAGCCAGTCTGTCTCAATGCACTCTTTCAGTCTGAGTTCTTTACCCTATCAAGTATATACTTGTAGTCCTATCTTATTTTGTTTCACATATGGATTTGAAAATTGTGTCATCTATGACTTTATCCTGGTCACTAACAAAGAAATTGAGTCTTCCATTATGAAACATGGAGGCTGTAGTTAGGTTGTTAGATCAGATTAATGTTAATTAATTTATTGAATATACTTCTCCATCTTGCTTGTCATATAGAGACACTGCTTTATTATTTACATTTTCAAAAATAATGCTTGAGAATCCAGTCTAATTTTGTTTCTGGGACCAGCATAAACCACATGATCTAGAGCTTCTAAACTTCTCATCATCTCTGTTTTTGAAAATACATTTGTTCATTTTATGCATGAGAGTCAAATTTATTTGCAAATGAACTATGTTATTTGCTGTTTAAATCTTCATTGAAAATCAATATAAATATTATTTTCAGGAGGATGAAATGACACTTGGATCTACCTGTATGTGAGCATTGCTGTGGCTTTTATAGTCTAGTGTAATTATCTTTCAGAAATGAAATAGAAACTACATTTTCAAGCTTGTTCTTGGTGAAGGGTTTGACTGAGGCAATAAAACAGTTTTACAAATAGAGAGGAAACAATTGTTTATGGAGTTTTGTTCCTTTTCTATCCCTTCCAGCACTTTCTGGGGTATTTGGTGACATTTAAATTTTCCTTAGAGAGGAAAAGCCTTTTATTTTATGAATAAAACTAGGACTGCCTTGGTTTTGGGGAGGTAGTAGGTTGTAGTAATATGAGCAGTGGGCTGTGTCCTGCCACCCAGCTATCTTTACCCGAAATAATTACATGGACACTGTATTCTTTTAGGCACTGCTTGGCTCATTTCTATCTAGCCTCTTCTAGGCTAACTCTTGCACCTGGACTAGCCCATCTCTAATAATCTGCTGTAGCCCACAAGGTGGCTTACCAGGGAGATTCTAGCCTACGTCCATCCTGGGTCGGAGCTTCATCACATGTGTCTGCCCGGGAGCGGGGCATGGCGTCTCTGAGCTCACTTCCTCTTCCTCCCAGCATTCTGTTCTGTTTACTCCTCCCACCTATGTTTTAACCTATCAGGGCAAGCAGCTTCTTTATTTAATTAACCAATGACCTTCCTCCATCAGCAGGTAATTTGTGTTAAGATACATATTAACAAGATTTTATTTCCTGCTGCAAACTGGGGTAAGAAGTGTTGTTTGACAGGCAAATGACAGAATGTTAAGGAAATGACAATAAGTTGGGATTTCAATAAAGAGCAGATAAAGGGCTTGAAAATAATAAAATATTAACAGGGTAAAACCAAGGGCCTCTGTGAGATAAGAAGATTATTTGGGGCCACACATAATTTATTATTTGGGTCATGACTGACCATGGGAAATTTACAATTTAAGGATATAAAGACCTGGATGGAGGTGGGCGGTCCTTGGACTTCCCACAGGTCAGGGAACTCTGATTGCTCTTCAAGCTGATGAGGGAGAGGGACTTGATCGGGGAAGGGGGAGGGAGATGGGAGGCGGTGATCCTTAATTGAATAATAAAATTTAATTAAAAAAAAGGATATAAAGATAATTAGAGCCAAAGGGTTAAAAAAAAAAAGCCAGGGAAAGAAACACACTTTGGCCCTAAAACCAGAGCCAAATCTGCCTTTGACCAACTCAGCACAAAACCAACCAATGCATGGGCTGGGAAAACAACCAGTCCCTGAACAAAATATCTGGCCAATCTGAGTTTGTCTATGCTCAAGGGGATTGAAATCTGACCAATTTCCTCCCTGAAAATCTTGTCCCTAGAATACTCTCTGCTTGTAAGAAGCCCTATATAAGCCCTGTGCCTGTTCAGTTGGGAGTTGCCCCTTTCCACCCTGGCAGAGGCAACCACTCTTCTTGATTTCTCTTTCCCAAATAAATCTCTTGGAAGAAGTTCGGATGAAGACATTCTGTTGCCAGAAAGGAGCAGAATCTCTCCTGGGGAACTCTCTTTGCAGAGTGGGGCAGAGGTGCAGTCTCTGCTGGGAAACTCCCTTAGGGGAGCAGAACAGAAGTAACAGCTTTTTGGGGGAACAGGAACAATTCTGCAGGGGTTACCTCCTTAGTGGACTGAAACAGAGAAATAACTTGGACTGGAGCTGAGGAGAAATGGACCTCTCTGCTGAGAAACTCTCTTAGCAAAGTGGAGCAGAGATCAGCTGTAGCAACTCTCTCTTAGATAGGAGCAGGATTGCCACATCCTGTGGGAGACCATCCTCCATGGGAAGCCAGCTTCAGGAATAGCCTGACTTCCCGACAAGTCAGGATATTTTCTCCTCACAACTGTAAGTGTCCAAGATACCTTCCCTTCACTGCTGTAGGTATAGCGTGTCTTCTGGACAAGTAAGGATACCTTTCCCTCAATAGCTGTATGTATCCTTTCACAGCCGTAGGTATAGGGTGACTTCTGTCAAGATACCTTTTCTTCGGAGCTGTAACATTTGTACTTTTCCTCTTCTGAATGCTCATGTTCTGCCCAGCTTTCAACTGTTTCTTATTGTTAACCTCAACATTGTGAAAAGCTAAAAAGCAGAGAGCAAATGCAAGGCCCCTCGTCTATTTGGCCAAATGATGTATTATCCTAGGTTCTATTTTAATTTTTGTTTGATAATAATGCTTTTCCTATATTGATTAAAGACAGGGAGGGTCACTATTTGAATTCAGATGAAGTGGAATAGCCTCACAATCCAATTTTTATTCTGAAGGCATAATTCTTATGTTCCATAAATTTGAATCTTTATAAATCCTATCTATTATAAAAAGCATTGCATATTGGAAGTTATTATATAATTTTAGAATTAATTTATAATATCCTTATATTACTGCAATGATTAATAATTTAAATGCAAATAAACTGACCTGAATTTTGTAGATAAACAATAGAACCACCATTGTAGGATGTTAGTACACTGTAAACAATGACCATTGTGAATGAACCAACCAATCATTAGTATTTACAGATTACTGTTGAATAAGATGTGTGATCCTGGTTCAAGACAAAATTGTAGACAATCCCAGAAATCAATAGAAGTAAAAAAAAAAAAAACACTGCTGAAAAATTATTTTTTTTTGCTGGATTACTGTAATTAGTTCATGTGGAAATTCAATTTCTTGTGTTTTCAATGTGTCAGGTTCTTTTTGTTAAGTTTATAGGATTGTCAGAGTTTTCACCTGAACAGTGCTCATAGGCTTTTGACAACAGCAGGTGGTTAATCCTTAACCTTTCTTCTCAGACTCCCTAAGAGGAGAGTTAATTAAAATAAAAATTCCAGTTATTTCCTTGTATGCTTTTATTCTTCCTCTCTCAACTGGGCCTTCCTTTGTACGTCACACTTCTCTTTAATGTAATAAAATACCTGTCAGAAACAATGGCAGGGAGGGAGGATTTATTTTGGCTCAAGATTTCAGGGAATACAGTGCACTCTGGTGGGTTAGGCCTGGTATTGTGGCACTGTACAAGGTGGTTTCTTCACATTATGGTGGACCAAGAAGCAGACAACTAGACTGGAGTTAAGAGGAGGGAGTAACTTCCAAGGCCTGCCATAATGTCCTCTGTCCTCAAGCTAAGTCTACATAACCTCCCAAACAGTGCTAACAGCTGAGGACCGAGTCTTCAGGGTTCCTGCTTTGTGAAAGTGTCTCTAGACATTCTGCCAGTATTGGCAGAGTTGTCTGAAATTTCCTGCTTCATGGAAAAGCCTGCCAGATGCTATGGGCCAGTAGGCTGAAGATGGGTGCCCACAACATTGCAGAACTTTGGCTGACTGTCCAGGCAGCTAGATGTCTCTGTCATTTCTAGTTTTGGAAGTTGCTTATAATGTAATTCCTGTTAACCTAAGTAATATTATATCCTTCTTGAGTCTTTGATGGAGTTGAAGAACAGTTATAATTATAGGTTTGCTTAGTTATGATAAAAGATAAAGTAGATACAAATGTTGTGACTGTAATTCTTACTCGACACCTGTTTTGTTATATGTAATTTTTTCTATGTTAAAAAATCCTTTGTTTTTAAACAGAAAAGGAGAAGTGATATGAGATTCCCCTCTGTATGCTGTGAATAAAGAAACTGCCAATTTTGTAATTGGAGAACAGGAAGGTGAGTAAAGATTACCTACTTGATCTGTGGCCAGCATAGCCAGCATAGCCAGCAGTCTTCCAGGTAGAGTGCCTCTGAAACATTTTATAGTACATACAAGAAGTAAAGCACCATTTTAATTACAGCTCATCTGTCCTATCCCCAGTCCTTCTTAACTCCCTCCAGTAAAGAAGAGAATCTCAGGCATTGAAGACAAGGAAGAAGAAATGGATACCTCAGTTAAAGAAAATGTTAAATCAAAAAAAATTATGGAAAAACATCTAGGAAATCTGGGAAATTATTAAAAAGCCAATCTATGACTAACAGGCATAGAGTGGGTAGAAGAAACCAGGTTCAATGACTTGGAAAACATTTTTAAAAAATTCTAGGGGCTGGAGAGATGGCTCAGTGGTTAAGAGCATTGCCTGCTCTTCCAAAGGTGCTGAGTTCAATTCCCGGCAACCACATGGTGGCTCACAACCATCTGGAATAAGGTCTGGTGCCCTCTTCTGGCCTGCAGACATACATACATACAGAATATTGTATGCATAATAAATAAATAAATATAAAAAAATTCTAGAAGAAAATTTCTTTAACCTAAAGAAAGAGGTTCCTATCAAGGTACAAGAAGTATACAGATACCAAACAGACTGCTCCAGAAAAGAAGTCTGCTTGGTACATAATAATCAAAACACTAAATATACATAACAAAGACTATATTATAAAAACTGCAAGGCAAAAAGACCAAGTAACATATAAAGGCAAAACTATTAAAATAACACTTTATTTTTCAATAAAGACTCTAAAATTCACAAGGGTCTAGATAAATATTCTATAAACTCTGGAAGATCCCAGATGTCAGTGCAGACTACTATCCCTTGCAAAACTCTCCACCCCAATAGATGAAGAAAGACATTACAATTAAATCCAATTTAAGCAGTATCTATCTATCAATCCATCCCTACAGAAGAGGCTAGAAGGGAAACTTCAACCTGAGGAAGTTAATAACACTCAAGAAAATACAAAGAATAAAAAAAATCAGATCATACAATAAAAAAGTGAAAAAATCAATACCACCACAACAAAATAATTGGTATCAACATATATTGATAACTCTCATCATCAGAGGTCTCTATTTCTCCAATAAAAAGATACAGGCTAAAAGATAGCTATGAAAACAAGATTCATTCTCCTGCTACATCCAAGAAACATATCTTAGTATCAAGGATAGATGTCACCTCATGGTAAAAGGCTAGAACAAGATAGTCCAAGCAAATGGACCTAAGAGGCAAGATAGCACAACCATTTTAATATCAGACAAAATAGACTACAAATCAAAACTAAACAAGAGATAGAGAAGGACATTATATACTCAACAAAAGAAAAATTCAATAAGAGAATATTGCAATTCTAAAAGTTTATACCCCAAACAGAAGGACACACATGCTCATAAAAGAAATATTACTGAAGTCAAATCATATATTCACCCTCACACAGTGATAATGGGTGACTTCAATACCCTACTCTTGCCGACAGATAGGACATTCAGACAAAAACTAACCAAGAAATTCTATGATTAAACTGGATGGTGGTACACATCCTTAATCCTAGCACTTGGGAGGCAGATCTCCGGGTTCAAGTACACCCTGGTCTGTACAATGAGTTTCAAGACAGCCAGCACTATACAGGGAAAAACTATGTTTCAAAAAAAAAAAACCAAAACAAAACAAAAAGCAAACAAACAATAATTCAAGGACTAAATGATATCATAAACCAAATTAAACTAACGTATTTATAGAACATTTCACCCAACACAGAATATACCTTCTTCTCAGCAACTCATGTAACTTTCTCCAAAAATTGGCCATATGACATAGATACAACAAAACTGAAATAACACCATGGTTTCTATTTGACCACCATGGATTAAAGCCAGATCTCAACAACAGAAACAATATGTGAGGATGCAGGTGAGCTGGCAGGCTGACCAACTCCACTACCACTGGGGTCCAGATCCACCCCTGTATGAACTCCTGCAGCATGTGAAGGGGCCAGGCCTGCAGATCCAAAGCTGCAGGATCTTTATGACACAGGGATACCACAGGATATCCAGGAGGAGTCCCAGTGAGGTTCCAGCAACAATAGTGTAGCAGAAACCAGAGGCCTTGAACCAGACAAATGACTCATTACAATCAACATTTATAGGTAAGGATATATGGGTTAAAGACTCACTGTGACACACTATAGCTTCCATGATGATTCTTTTCCCAATTTTATTTTATTTTGAGAGGAAGGTTGCAAGTGGAGAGGATGAATAAAAAGGGACAGAGTGGGATTGGGGTACATGATGTGAAATCTAAAAAGAATGAATAAAAAGTTAAAATTAAAAAATAGAGATGAAAACAGGGGACAAAACTGCCGTGCACCGCGCCCCCGAGTCTGCGCTCTGTGCTCTGGCACCCAGTTCGCAAGCTTCGGGCAAGGGGGCTGGAGGTTAAAATACACAGACACACACAGACAGAGACAGTGACATGGGTCATCCTTAAATTCCCCAAGAATGCCTCCTTTATTGTGTTCAGGGGCAGATTATATAGAGATAGCCATGCCCCAGCCAAACCCACCAGAAACCACTCTCCTGCCATCAGGAACTCCTGAAGGTCTCGTGCTCAGAGCACCTGTAGGCACTCAGATCAGGGGATTACAAGAAATTCAGGATCTGGGGTTTCACTGCTCCCAACACAAAACAACAGACACCAAGGAAATACAGAGAATTATAAAAACATACTTTAAAAATTATTCCACAAAATAGAAAGAGAAGAAACATTGCTTACTTCCCTTTTCAAGGTCATGATTCCTTTGACATCTAACAGAAATAAAGACTTAACAAAGAAGGAGAATCACAGACCAATTTTCCCTAGGAGCATAGGTACAAGAAGTCACAATAAAATACTTAAAAACCCAATCCAAGAATACATCAAAATTTGATCCACCACAATTAAATAGGCTTTATCTTAGAGATACAGGGATGATGCAACATATATAAAATGATAAACGCAATCTACCATATAAACAGAATAAAAGACAAAAGCCACAGGAGCATCTCATTACATGTAGAAAACGCCTCTGACAAAAATCTAACACTTCTTCATAATTAAAGTCCCAAGTGTAAGAATACAAGAGATATACCTCAACACAATAAAGGTGATATCCAGTTATGCCAGGACCACTTGTTAAATATGTTTTCTTTTTTCCATTTGATATCTTTTGCTTCTTTGTCAAAAATCAGGTGTTCAAAATGTGTGGATTGATATCCGGGTCTTCTATTCGGTTCGACTGGTCTTCCTGTCTGTTCTTATGCCAATACCAGTCTGTTTTCAGTACTGGAGCTCTGTAGTAGAGTCTGAAGTCAGGGATTGTGATGCCTTTTCTTACAATAACTTTATTGTGAACAATCAAGTTCTTTTATTGTACAGGATTGTTTTGGATATCCTGGGATTTTGGTTTTTCCATATGAAGTTGAGTACCATTCTTTCGAGGTCTTTGAAAAATTTTGCTGGGCATTAAATTGAATCTGTAGATTGCTTTTGGTGAATTACCTATCTTTAAGTTGCGCTGGTACAGTAGTGGCACATAGCTTTTGGTAATATCCAACCAAAATCTGACTGAATTTAAGGCCCATTCCATGAGATGGAACCCGTCACTGACATGAATGTAGTGGCCAAGACCCTGTGACTAGAACAGGGATTTAGGATGTCTTAGGGTTTCTATTGCTGCTATGAAACATAGTCACCAAAAGGCAAGTTGGGGAGCAAAGGGTTTATTTGTCTTACACTTCCATATTCTTGAAGCGAGTCAGGACAGGAACTCAAGCAGGGTAAGAACCTGGAATCAGGAGCTGATGCAGAAGCCATGGAGAGGTGCTGCTTACTGGCTTGCTCAATGTGGTTTGCTCAGCCTGCAAATTGTGCTGGGCCTCTTCTATCAACCACTAATTAAGAAAATGCCCAACAGGCTTGCCTATATCCCAGTCTTATGGAGGTATTTTCTTAGTTGAGATTTCTTCTTCTCAAATGACTTTAAACTGTGCAGGTATGGAGAACACCAAGGAAACAAAACAAGTAAGCACACCAGAGTCTACACAACTATGAGCTCACAGAGACTGTGGCAGTATGGGTCTGAGACAGACGGGGTCCCGTTGTTTAAAGAAGTGAACACAAGCCTCCATCCCTACCCAGAAACTATCTGATTGATAATTGCTCAAAAAGGAAAAACTAGCTTTTTTCAGTGGGGTCTTACTGGGTAAAATAAACACATTTTAAAGTATGCTCAATGCCCAGCAGTAGACTGCCAACCCAAAACTAAGTATTTTTTTTTTTTGAGGTTTTGTGTCTTAAAACACTTTGTTGGAGGGTTTCCTTT